>NW_026529361.1:300000-405182 GCF_028500815.1 Rissa tridactyla
CTGCCTTCAGCCTCAAAGCCACCCTTTCCCACTTGGCCCCCCATCAGGCACAAAAATGGCCTATGGCTGGAGATGGGTCCCATGCCCTAAGAGTCAGCAGGGAAATCTATGCCTTGTTCTAAAGCTCTTTGGGAACCGCTTGCGTAGCCCCACAGACCTGGGGGCTGCGGGCTTTCCTGCTGCCTTCAGACTCGATACCACCCTTTCCGACTTGGCGCCGCGCCAGGCTCAAAAATGGCCATACGGCTGGAGATGGGTCCCCCGCCCAAAGAGCCAGCAGGGAAAACTATGCCTTGTTCTAAAGCTCTTTGGGAACCGCTTGCGTAGCCCCACAGACCTGGGGGCTGCGGGCTTTCCTGCTGCCTTCAGCCTCAAAACCACCCTTTCCCACTTGGCGCCGCGCTAGGCACAAAAATGGCCATACGGCTGGAGATGGGTCCCCCACCCAAAGAGCCAGCAGGGAAAACTATGCCTTGTTCTAAAGCTCTTTGGGAACCGCTTGCTTGGCCCCACAGACCTGGGGGCTGCAGGCTTTCCTGCTGCCTTCAGCCTCGACAACACCCTTTCCGACTACGCACCGCGCCAGGCTCAAAAATGGCCATACGGCTGGAGATGGGTCCCCCGCCCAAAGAGCCAGCAGGGAAAACTATGCCTTGTTCTAAAGCTCTTTGGGAACCGCTTGCGTAGCCCCACAGACCTGGGGGCTGCAGGCTTTCCTGCTGCCTTCAGCCTCGACAACAACCTTTCCCACTTGGCGCCGCGCTAGGCACAAAAATGGCCTATGGCTGGAGATGGGTCTCCCCCCCAAAGAGCCAGCAGGGAAAACTATGCCTTCTTCTAAAGCTCTTTGGGAACCACTTGCGTAGCCCCACAGACCTGGGGTCTGCGGGCTTTCCTGCTGCCTTCAGCCTCGACACCACCCTTTCCCACTTGGCGCCCCATCAGGCACAAAAATGGCCTATGGCTGGAGATGGGTCCCATGCCCAAAGAGCCAGCAGGGAAAAATATGCCGTGTTCGAAAGCTCTTTGGGAACCGCTTGCGTAGCCCCACAGACCTGGGGGCTGCGGGCTTTCCTGCTGCCTTCAGCCTCAAAGCCACCCTTTCCCACTTGGCGTCGTGCCAGGCACAAAAATGGCCATACGGCTGGAGATGGGTCCCCCGCCCAAAGAGCCAGCAGGGAAAACTATGCCTTGTTCTAAAGCTCTTTGGGAACCGCTTGCGTAGCCCCACAGACCTGGGGGCTGTGGGCTTTCCTGCTGCCTTCAGCCTCGACAGCACCCTTTCCCACTTGGCACTGCGCCAGGTGCCAAAATGGCCATACGGCTGGAGATGGGTCCCCCGCCCAAAGAGCCAGCAGGGAAAACTATGCCTTGTTCTAAAGCTCTTTGGGAACCGCTTCCATAGCCCCACAGACCTGGGGGCTGCAGGCTTTCCTGCTGCCTTCAGCCTCAAAGCCACCCTTTCCCACTTGGCGTCGTGCCAGGCACAAAAATGGCCTATGGCTGGAGATGGGTCCCATGCCCAAAGAGCCAGCAGGGAAAATTATGCCTTGTTCTAAAGCTCTTTGGGAACCGCTTGCGTAGCCCCACAGACCTGGGGGCTGTGGGCTTTCCTGCTGCCTTCAGCCTCGACAGCACCCTTTCCCACTTGGCACTGCGCCAGGTGCCAAAATGGCCATACGGCTGGAGATGGGTCCCCCGCCCAAAGAGCCAGCAGGGAAAACTATGCCTTGTTCTAAAGCTCTTTGGGAACCGCTTGCTTGGCCCCACAGACCTGGGGGCTGCAGGCTTTCCTGCTGCCTTCAGCCTCAAAACCACCCTTTCCCACTTGGCACCGCGCCAGGCACAAAAATGGCCATACGGCTGGAGATGGGTCCCCTGCCAAAAGAGCCAGCAGGGAAAACTATGCCTTGTTCTAAAGCTCTTTGGGAACCGCTTGCGTAGCCCCACAGACCTGGGGGCTGCGCACTTTCCTGCTGCCTTCAGCCTCGACAGCACCCTTTCCCACTTGGCACTGCGCCAGGCACAAAAATGGCCTATGGCTGGAGATGGGTCCCATGCCCAAAGAGCCAGCAGGGAAAACTATGCCTTGTTCTAAAGCTCTTTGGGAACCGCTTCCATAGCCCCACAGACCTGGGGGCTGCAGGCTTTCCTGCTGCCTTCAGCCTCAAAACCACCCTTTCCCACTTGGCACCGCGCCAGGCACAAAAATGGCCATACGGCTGGAGATGGGTCCCCTGCCAAAAGAGCCAGCAGGGAAAACTATGCCTTGTTCTAAAGCTCTTTGGGAACCGCTTGCGTAGCCCCACAGACCTGGGGGCTGTGGGCTTTCCTGCTGCCTTCAGCCTCGACACGACCCTTTCCCACTTGGCGCCGCGCCAGGCACAAAAATGGCCATACGGCTGGAGATGGGTCCCCCGCCCAAAGAGCCAGCAGGGAAAACTATGCCTTGTTCTAAAGCTCTTTGTGAACCGCTTGGTAGCCGCACAGACCTGGGGGCTGCAGGCTTTGCTGCTGCCTTCAGCCTCAAAACCACCCTTTCCCACTTGGCGCTGCGCCAGGCACAAAAATGGCCACACGGCTGGAGATGGGTCCCCTGCCAAAAGAGCCAGCAGGGAAAACTATGCCTTGTTCTAAAGCTC
Organism: Rissa tridactyla; assembly: GCF_028500815.1. NCBI lineage: Eukaryota > Metazoa > Chordata > Aves > Charadriiformes > Laridae > Rissa > Rissa tridactyla. The sequence continues at coordinate 302,643 of NW_026529361.1, forward strand.
TTTGGGAACCGCTTGCGTAGCCCCACAGACCTGGGGGCTGCGCGCTTTCCTGCTGCCTTCAACCTCAACAGCACCCTTTCCCACTTGGCGCCCCATCAGGCACAAAAATGGCCTATGGCTGTAGATGGGTCCCATGCCCAAAGAGCCAGCAGGGAAAACTATGCCTTGTTCTAAAGCTCTTTGGGAACCGCTTGCTTGGCCCCACAGACATGGGGGCTGCGGGCTTTCCTGCTGCCTTCAGCCTCGACAGCACCCTTTCCCACTTGGCGCCGCATCAGGCACAAAAATGGCCATACGGCTGGAGATGGGTCCCCCGCCCAAAGAGCCAGCAGGGAAAACTATGCCTTGTTCTAAAGCTCTTTGGGAACCGCTTGCGTAGCCCCACAGACCTGGGGGCTGCGGGCTTTCCTGCTGCATTCAGCCTCAAAGCCACCCTTTCCCACTTGGCGACGCGCCAGGCCCAATAATGGCCATACGTCTGGAGATGGGTCCCCCGCCCAAAGAGCCAGCAGGGAAAACTATGCCTTGTTCTAAAGCTCTTTGGGAACCGCTTGCGTAGCCCCACAGACCTGGGGGCTGCGGGCTTTCCTGCTGCCTTCAGCCTCCACACCACCCTTTCCCACTTGGCGCTGCGCCAGGCACAAAAATGGCCATACGGCTGGAGATGGGTCCCCCGCCCAAAGAACAAGCAGGGAAAACTATGCCTTGTTCTAAAGCTCTTTGGGAACAGCTTGCGTAGCCCCACAGACCTGGGGGCTGCGGGCTTTCCTGCTGCCTTCAGCCTCGACACCACCCTTTCCCACTTGGCGCCGCGCTAGGCACAAAAATGGCCATACGGCTGGAGATGGGTCCCCCTCCCAAAGAGCCAGCAGGGAAAACTATGCCTTGTTCTAAAGCTCTTTTTGAACCGCTTGCATAGCTGCACAGACCTGGGGGCTGCAGGCTTTCCTGCTGCCTTCAGCCTCAACAGCACCCTTTCCCACTTGGCGCCGCGCCAGGCACAAAAATGGCCATACGTCTGGAGATGGGTCCCCCGCCCAAAGAGCCAGCAGGGAAAACTATGCCTTGTTCTAAAGCTCTTTGGGAACCGCTTGCGTAGCCCCACAGACCTGGGGGCTGGAGGCTTTCCTGCTGCCTTCAGCCTCAAAGCCACCCTTTCCCACTTGGGGCCCCATCAGGCACAAAAATGGCCTATGGCTGGAGATGGGTCCCCCGCCCAATGAGCCAGCAAGGAAAAGTATGCCTTGTTCTAAAGCTCTTTGGGAACCGCTTGCGTAGCCCCACAGACCTGGGGGCTGCAGGCTTTGCTGCTGCCTTCAGCCTCAAAGCCACCCTTTCCCACTTGGCGCCGCGCTAGGCACAAAAATGGCCATACGGCTGGAGATGGGTCCCCCGCCCAAAGAGCCAGCAGGGAAAACTATGCCTTGTTCTAAAGCTCTTTGGGAACCGCTTGCGTAGCCCCACAGACCTGGGGGCTATGGGCCTTCCTGCTGCCTTCAGCCTCGACACCACCCTTTCCCACTTGGCGCCGCGCCAGGCACAAAAATGGCCATACGGCTGGAGATGGGTCCCCCGCCCAAAGAGCCAGCAGGGAAAACTATGCCTTGTTCTAAAGCTCTTTGGGAACCGCTTGCATAGCCGCACAGACCTGGGGGCTGCAGGCTTTCCTGCTGCCTTCAGCCTCAAAACCACCCTTTCCCACTTGGCGCCGCGCCAGGCACAAAAATGGCCATACGGCTGGAGATGGGTCCCCCGCCCAAAGAGCCAGCAGGGAAAACTATGCCTTGTTCTAAAGCTCTTTGGGAACCGCTTCCGTAGCCACACAGACCTGGGGGCTGCAGGCTTTCCTGCTGCCTTCAGCCTCGATACCACCCTTTCCCACTTGGCGCCGCGCCAGGCACAAAAATGCCCTATGGCTGGAGATGGGTCCCCCGCCCAGAGAGCCAGCAGGGAAAACTATGCCTTGTTCTAAAGCTCTTTGGGAACCGCTTGCGTAGCCCCACAGACCTGGGGGCTGCGGGCTTTCCTGCTGCCTTCAGCCTCAAAGCCACCCTTTCCCACTTGGCGCCGCGCCAGGCACAAAAATGGCCATACGGCTGGAGATGGGTCCCCTGCCAAAGGAGCCAGCAGGGAAAACTATGCCTTGTTCTAAAGCTCTTTGGGAACCGCTTGCGTAGCCCCACAGACCTGGGGGCTGCGGGCTTTCCTGCTGCCTTCAGACTCGACACCACCCTTTCCCACTTGGCGCCGCGCCAGGCATAAAAATGGCCATACGGCTGGAGATGGGTCCCCCGCCCAAAGAGCCAGCAGGGAAAACTATGCCTTGTTCTAAAGCTCTTTGTGAACCGCTTGGTAGCCGCACAGACCTGGGGGCTGCAGGCTTTGCTGCTGCCTTCAGTCTCAAAGCCACCCCTTCCCACTTGGCAATGCGCCAGGCACAAAAATGGCCTATGGCTGGAGATGGGTCCCCCGCCCAGAGAGCCAGCAGGGAAAACTATGCCTTGTTCTAAAGCTCTTTGGGAACCGCTTGCGTAGCCCCACAGACCTGGGGGCTGCAGGCTTTCCTGCTGCCTTCAGCCTCGACAACACCCTTTCCCACTTGGCGCCGCGCCAGGCACAAAAATGGCCTATGGCTGGAGATGGGTCCCCCGCCCAAAGAACAAGCAGGGAAAACTATGCCTTGTTCTAAAGCTCTTTGGGAACCGCTTGCATAGCCCCACAGACCTGGGGGCTGCAGGCTTTCCTGCTGCCTTCAGCCTCAACAGCACCCTTTCCCACTTGGCGCCGCGCCATGCACAAAAATGGCCATACGGCTGGAGATGGGTCCCCCGCCCAAAGAGCCAGCAGGGAAAACTATGCCTTGTTCTAAAGCTCTTTGGGAACCGCTTGCGTAGCCCCACAGACCTGGGGGCTGCGGGCTTTCCTGCTGCCTTCAGCCTCGACACCACCCTTTCCCACTACGCACAGCGCCAGGCACAAAAATGGCCATACGGCTGGAGATGGGTCCCCCGCCCAAAGAGCCAGCAGGGAAAACTATGCCTTGTTCTAAAGCTCTTTGGGAACAGCTTGCGTAGCCCCACAGACCTGGGGGCTGCGGGCTTTCCTGCTGCCTTCAGCCTCAAAGCCACGCTTTCCCACTACGCACCGCGCCAGGCACAAAAATGGCCATACGGCTGGAGATGGGTCCCCCGCCCAAAGAGCCAGCAGGGAAAACTATGCCTTGTTCTAAAGCTCTTTGGGAACCGCTTGCGTAGCCCCACAGACCTGGGGGCTGCGGGCTTTCCTGCTGCCTTCAGCCTCAAAGCCACCCTTTCCCACTTGGCGCCGCGCCAGGCACAAAAACGGCCATACGGCTGGAGATGGGTCCCCCGCCCAAAGAGCCAGCAGGGAAAATTATGCCTTGTTCTAAAGCTCTTTGGGAACCGCTTGCTTGGCCCCACAGACCTGGGGGCTGCAGGCTTTCCTGCTGCCTTCAGCCTCAAAACCACCCTTTCCCACTTGGCAATGCGCCAGGCACAAAAATGGTCTATGGCTGGAGATGGGTCCCCCACCCAAAGAGCCAGCAGGGAAAACTATGCCTTGCTCTAAAGCTCTTTGCTAACCGCTTGCTTGGCCCCACAGACCTGGGGGCTGCAGGCTTTGCTGCTGCCTTCAGCCTCAAAGCCACCCTTTCCCACTTGGCGCCGCGCCAGGCACAAAAATGGCCATATGGCTGGAGATGGGTCCCCCGCCCAAAGAGCCAGCAGGGAAAACTATGCCTTGTTCTAAAGCTCTTTGGGAACCGCTTGCGTAGCCCCGCAGACCTGGGGGCTGCGGGCTTTCCTGCTGCCTTCAGCCTCAAAGCCACCCTTTCCCATTTGGCGCCACATCAGGCACAAAAATGGCCTATGGCTGGAGATGGGTCCCATGCCCAAAGAGCCAGCAGGGAAAACTATGCCTTGTTCTAAAGCTCTTTGGGAACCGCTTGCGTAGCCCCACAGACCTAAGGGCTGTGGGCCTTCCTGCTGCCTTCAGCCTCGACACCACCCTTTCCCACTTGGCCCCTGGCCACGCACAAAAATGGCCATACGGCTGGAGATGGGTCCCCCTCCCAAAGAGCCAGCAGGGAAAACTATGCCTTGTTCTAAAGCTCTTTGGGAACCGCTTGCATAGCCCCACAGACCTGTGGGCTGGAGGCTTTCCTGCTGCCTTCAGCCTCAAAACCACCCTTTCCCACTTGGCGCCGCGCCAGGCACAAAAATGGCCATACGGCTGGAGATGGGTCCCCCGCCCAAAGAGCCAGCAGGGAAAACTATGCCTTGTTCTAAAGCTCTTTGGGAACCGCTTCCGTAGCCACACAGACCTGGGGGCTGCAGGCTTTGCTGCTGCCTTCAGCCTCGACACCACCCTTTCCCACTTGGCGCCGCGCCAGGCACAAAAATGGCCATACGGCTGGAGATGGGTCCCCTGCCAAAAGAGCCAGCAGGGAAAACTATGCCTTGTTCTAAAGCTCTTTGGGAACCGCTTGCGTAGCCCCACAGACCTGGGGGCTGCAGGCTTTGCTGCTGCCTTCAGACTCGACACCACCCTTTCCCACTTGGCGCCGCGCCAGGCACAAAAATGGCCATACGGCTGGAGATGGGTCCCCCGCCCAAAGAGCCAGCAGGGAAAACTATGCCTTGTTCTAAAGCTCTTTGGGAACCGCTTGCGTAGCCCCACAGACCTGGGGGCTGCGGGCTTTCCTGCTGCCTTCAGCCTCAAAGCCACCCTTTCCCACTACGCACCGCGCCAGGCACAAAAATGGCCATACGGCTGGAGATGGGTCCCCCGCCCAAAGAGCCAGCAGGGAAAACTATGCCTTGTTCTAAAGCTCTTTGGGAACCGCTTGCGTAGCCCCACAGACCTGGGGGCTGCGGGCTTTCCTGCTGCCTTCAGCCTCAAAGCCACCCTTTCCCACTTGGCGCCGCGCCAGGCACAAAAATGGCCTATGGCTGGAGATGGGTCCCATGCCCAAAGAGCCAGCAAGGAAAACTATGCCTTGTTCTAAAGCTCTTTGGGAACCGCTTGCGTAGCCCCACAGACCTGGGGGCTGCAGGCTTTCCTGCTGCCTTCAGCCTCAAAGCCACCCTTTCCCACCTGGCGTCGTGCCAGGCACAAAAATGGCCTATGGCTGGAGGTGGGTCCCATGCCCAAAGAGCCAGCAGGGAAACCTATGCCTTGTTCTAAAGCTCTTTGGGAACCGCTTGCTTGGCCCCACAGACCTGGGGGCTGCGGGCTTTCCTGCTGCCTTCAGCCTCAAAGCCACCCTTTCTCACTACGCACCGCGCCAGGCACAAAAATGGCCATACGACTGGAGATGGGTCCCCCGCCCAAAGAGCCAGCAGGGAAAACTATGCCTTGTTCTAAAGCTCTTTGGGAACCGCTTGCGTAGCCACACAGACCTGGGGGCTGCAGGCTTTGCTGCTGCCTTCAGCCTCGACACCACCCTTTCCCACTTGGCGCCGCGCCAGGCACAAAAATGGCCTATGACTGGAGATGGGTCCCCCGCCCAAAGAACAAGCAGGGAAAATTATGCCTTGTTCTAAAGCTCTTTGGGAACCGCTTGCTTGGCCCTACAGACCTGGGGGCTGCAGGCTTTGCTGCTGCCTTCAGCCTCAAAGCCACCCTTTCCCACTTGGCGCTGCGCCAGGCACAAAAATGGCCATACGGCTGGAGATGGGTCCCCCGCCCAAAGAGCCAGCAGGGAAAACTATGCCTTGTTCTAAAGCTCTTTGGGAACCGCTTGCGTAGCCGCACAGACCTGGGGGCTGCAGGCTTTGCTGCTGCCTTCAGCCTCAAAGCCACCCTTTCCCACTTGGCGCCGCGCCAAGCACAAAAATGGCCATACGGATGGAGATGGGTCCCCTGCCAAAAGAGCCAGCAGGGAAAACTATGCCTTGTTCTAAAGCTCTTTGGGAACCGCTTGCGTAGCCCCACAGACCTGGGGGCTGCGGGCTTTGCTGCTGCCTTCAGCCTCAAAGCCACCCTTTCCCACTTGGCGCCGCATCAGGCACAAAAATGGCCTATGGCTGGAGATGGGTCCCATGCCCAAAGACCCAGCAAGGAAAACTATGCCTTGTTCTAAAGCTCTTTGGGAACCGCTTGCGTAGCCCCACAGACCTGGGGGCTGCGGGCTTTGCTGCTGCCTTCAGCCTGAAAGCCACCCTTTCCCACTTGGCGTCGCGCTAGGCACAAAAATGGCCATACGGCTGGAGATGGGTCCCCCGCCCAAAGAGCCAGCAGGGAAAACTATGCCTTGTTCTAAAGCTCTTTGGGAACAGCTTGCGTAGCCCCACAGACCTGGAGGCTGGAGGCTTTGCTGCTGCCTTCAGCCTCAAAACCACCCTTTCCCACTTGGCGCCGGGCCAGGCCCAAAAATGGCCATACGGCTGCAGATGGGTCCCCCGCCCAAAGAGCCAGCAGGGAAAACTATGCCTTGTTCTAAAGCTCTTTGGGAACCGCTTCCGTAGCCACACAGACATGGGGGCTGCAGGCTTTGCTGCTACCTTCAGCCTCGACACCACCCTTTCCCACTTGGCGCCGCGCCCGGCACAAAAATGGCCTATGGCTGGAGATGGGTCCCCCGCCCAGAGAGGCAGCAGGGAAAATTATGCCTTGTTCTAAAGCTCTTTGGGAACCGCTTGCGTAGCCCCACAGACCTGGGGGCTGCGGGCTTTCCTGCTGCCTTCAACCTCGACACCACCCTTTCACACTTGGCGCCGTGCCAGGCACAAAAATGGGCATACGGCTGGAGATGGGTCCCCCGCCCAAAGAGCCAGCAGGGAAAATTATGCCTTGTTCTAAAGCTCTTTGGGAACCGCTTGCGTAGCCCCACAGACCTGGGGGCTGCAGGCTTTCCTGCTGCCTTCAGCCTCAAAGCCACCCTTTCCCACTTGGCGTCGCACCAGGCACAAAAAAGGCCTATGGCTGGAGATGGGTCCCCCGCCCAAAGAGCCAGCAGGGAAAACTATGCCTTGTTCTAAAGCTCTTTGGGAACAGCTTGCGTAGCCCCACAGACCTGGGGGCTGCGGGCTTTCCTGCTGCCTTCAGCCTCAAAGCCACGCTTTCCCACTACGCACCGCGCCAGGCACAAAAATGGCCATACGGCTGGAGATGGGTCCCCCGCCCAAAGAGCCAGCAGGGAAAACTATGCCTTGTTCTAAAGCTCTTTGGGAACCGCTTGCGTAGCCCCACAGACCTGGGGGCTGCGGGCTTTCCTGCTGCCTTCAGCCTCAAAGCCACCCTTTCCCACTTGGCGCCGCGCCAGGCACAAAAACGGCCATACGGCTGGAGATGGGTCCCCCGCCCAAAGAGCCAGCAGGGAAAATTATGCCTTGTTCTAAAGCTCTTTGGGAACCGCTTGCTTGGCCCCACAGACCTGGGGGCTGCAGGCTTTCCTGCTGCCTTCAGCCTCAAAACCACCCTTTCCCACTTGGCAATGCGCCAGGCACAAAAATGGTCTATGGCTGGAGATGGGTCCCCCACCCAAAGAGCCAGCAGGGAAAACTATGCCTTGCTCTAAAGCTCTTTGCTAACCGCTTGCTTGGCCCCACAGACCTGGGGGCTGCAGGCTTTGCTGCTGCCTTCAGCCTCAAAGCCACCCTTTCCCACTTGGCGCCGCGCCAGGCACAAAAATGGCCATATGGCTGGAGATGGGTCCCCCGCCCAAAGAGCCAGCAGGGAAAACTATGCCTTGTTCTAAAGCTCTTTGGGAACCGCTTGCGTAGCCCCGCAGACCTGGGGGCTGCGGGCTTTCCTGCTGCCTTCAGCCTCAAAGCCACCCTTTCCCATTTGGCGCCACATCAGGCACAAAAATGGCCTATGGCTGGAGATGGGTCCCATGCCCAAAGAGCCAGCAGGGAAAACTATGCCTTGTTCTAAAGCTCTTTGGGAACCGCTTGCGTAGCCCCACAGACCTAAGGGCTGTGGGCCTTCCTGCTGCCTTCAGCCTCGACACCACCCTTTCCCACTTGGCCCCTGGCCACGCACAAAAATGGCCATACGGCTGGAGATGGGTCCCCCTCCCAAAGAGCCAGCAGGGAAAACTATGCCTTGTTCTAAAGCTCTTTGGGAACCGCTTGCATAGCCCCACAGACCTGTGGGCTGGAGGCTTTCCTGCTGCCTTCAGCCTCAAAACCACCCTTTCCCACTTGGCGCCGCGCCAGGCACAAAAATGGCCATACGGCTGGAGATGGGTCCCCCGCCCAAAGAGCCAGCAGGGAAAACTATGCCTTGTTCTAAAGCTCTTTGGGAACCGCTTCCGTAGCCACACAGACCTGGGGGCTGCAGGCTTTGCTGCTGCCTTCAGCCTCGACACCACCCTTTCCCACTTGGCGCCGCGCCAGGCACAAAAATGGCCATACGGCTGGAGATGGGTCCCCTGCCAAAAGAGCCAGCAGGGAAAACTATGCCTTGTTCTAAAGCTCTTTGGGAACCGCTTGCGTAGCCCCACAGACCTGGGGGCTGCAGGCTTTGCTGCTGCCTTCAGACTCGACACCACCCTTTCCCACTTGGCGCCGCGCCAGGCACAAAAATGGCCATACGGCTGGAGATGGGTCCCCCGCCCAAAGAGCCAGCAGGGAAAACTATGCCTTGTTCTAAAGCTCTTTGGGAACCGCTTGCGTAGCCCCACAGACCTGGGGGCTGCGGGCTTTCCTGCTGCCTTCAGCCTCAAAGCCACCCTTTCCCACTACGCACCGCGCCAGGCACAAAAATGGCCATACGGCTGGAGATGGGTCCCCCGCCCAAAGAGCCAGCAGGGAAAACTATGCCTTGTTCTAAAGCTCTTTGGGAACCGCTTGCGTAGCCCCACAGACCTGGGGGCTGCGGGCTTTCCTGCTGCCTTCAGCCTCAAAGCCACCCTTTCCCACTTGGCGCCGCGCCAGGCACAAAAATGGCCTATGGCTGGAGATGGGTCCCATGCCCAAAGAGCCAGCAAGGAAAACTATGCCTTGTTCTAAAGCTCTTTGGGAACCGCTTGCGTAGCCCCACAGACCTGGGGGCTGCAGGCTTTCCTGCTGCCTTCAGCCTCAAAGCCACCCTTTCCCACCTGGCGTCGTGCCAGGCACAAAAATGGCCTATGGCTGGAGGTGGGTCCCATGCCCAAAGAGCCAGCAGGGAAACCTATGCCTTGTTCTAAAGCTCTTTGGGAACCGCTTGCTTGGCCCCACAGACCTGGGGGCTGCGGGCTTTCCTGCTGCCTTCAGCCTCAAAGCCACCCTTTCTCACTACGCACCGCGCCAGGCACAAAAATGGCCATACGACTGGAGATGGGTCCCCCGCCCAAAGAGCCAGCAGGGAAAACTATGCCTTGTTCTAAAGCTCTTTGGGAACCGCTTGCGTAGCCACACAGACCTGGGGGCTGCAGGCTTTGCTGCTGCCTTCAGCCTCGACACCACCCTTTCCCACTTGGCGCCGCGCCAGGCACAAAAATGGCCTATGACTGGAGATGGGTCCCCCGCCCAAAGAACAAGCAGGGAAAATTATGCCTTGTTCTAAAGCTCTTTGGGAACCGCTTGCTTGGCCCTACAGACCTGGGGGCTGCAGGCTTTGCTGCTGCCTTCAGCCTCAAAGCCACCCTTTCCCACTTGGCGCTGCGCCAGGCACAAAAATGGCCATACGGCTGGAGATGGGTCCCCCGCCCAAAGAGCCAGCAGGGAAAACTATGCCTTGTTCTAAAGCTCTTTGGGAACCGCTTGCGTAGCCGCACAGACCTGGGGGCTGCAGGCTTTGCTGCTGCCTTCAGCCTCAAAGCCACCCTTTCCCACTTGGCGCCGCGCCAAGCACAAAAATGGCCATACGGATGGAGATGGGTCCCCTGCCAAAAGAGCCAGCAGGGAAAACTATGCCTTGTTCTAAAGCTCTTTGGGAACCGCTTGCGTAGCCCCACAGACCTGGGGGCTGCGGGCTTTGCTGCTGCCTTCAGCCTCAAAGCCACCCTTTCCCACTTGGCGCCGCATCAGGCACAAAAATGGCCTATGGCTGGAGATGGGTCCCATGCCCAAAGACCCAGCAAGGAAAACTATGCCTTGTTCTAAAGCTCTTTGGGAACCGCTTGCGTAGCCCCACAGACCTGGGGGCTGCGGGCTTTGCTGCTGCCTTCAGCCTGAAAGCCACCCTTTCCCACTTGGCGTCGCGCTAGGCACAAAAATGGCCATACGGCTGGAGATGGGTCCCCCGCCCAAAGAGCCAGCAGGGAAAACTATGCCTTGTTCTAAAGCTCTTTGGGAACAGCTTGCGTAGCCCCACAGACCTGGAGGCTGGAGGCTTTGCTGCTGCCTTCAGCCTCAAAACCACCCTTTCCCACTTGGCGCCGGGCCAGGCCCAAAAATGGCCATACGGCTGCAGATGGGTCCCCCGCCCAAAGAGCCAGCAGGGAAAACTATGCCTTGTTCTAAAGCTCTTTGGGAACCGCTTCCGTAGCCACACAGACATGGGGGCTGCAGGCTTTGCTGCTGCCTTCAGCCTCGACACCACCCTTTCCCACTTGGCGCCGCGCCCGGCACAAAAATGGCCTATGGCTGGAGATGGGTCCCCCGCCCAGAGAGGCAGCAGGGAAAATTATGCCTTGTTCTAAAGCTCTTTGGGAACCGCTTGCGTAGCCCCACAGACCTGGGGGCTGCGGGCTTTCCTGCTGCCTTCAACCTCGACACCACCCTTTCACACTTGGCGCCGTGCCAGGCACAAAAATGGGCATACGGCTGGAGATGGGTCCCCCGCCCAAAGAGCCAGCAGGGAAAATTATGCCTTGTTCTAAAGCTCTTTGGGAACCGCTTGCGTAGCCCCACAGACCTGGGGGCTGCAGGCTTTCCTGCTGCCTTCAGCCTCAAAGCCACCCTTTCCCACTTGGCGTCGCACCAGGCACAAAAAAGGCCTATGGCTGGAGATGGGTCCCCCGCCCAAAGAGCCAGCAGGGAAAACTATGCCTTGTTCTAAAGCTCTTTGGGAACCGCTTGCGTAGCCGCACAGACCTGGGGGCTGTAGGCTTTCCTGCTGCCTTCAGCCTCAAAGCCACCCTTTCCCACTTTGCGCCGCATCAGGCACAAAAATGGCCATACGGCTGGAGATGGGTCCCCCGCCCAAAGAGCCAGCAGGGAAAACTATGCCTTGTTCTAAAGCTCTTTGGGAACCGCTTGCGTAGCCCCACAGACCTGGGGGCTGCGGGCTTTCCTGCTGCCTTCAGCCTCAAAGCCACCCTTTCCCACTTGGCCCCCCATCAGGCACAAAAATGGCCTATGGCTGGAGATGGGTCCCATGCCCTAAGAGCCAGCAGGGAAATCTATGCCTTGTTCTAAAGCTCTTTGGGAACCGCTTGCGTAGCCCCACAGACCTGGGGGCTGCGGGCTTTCCTGCTGCCTTCAGACTCGATACCACCCTTTCCGACTTGGCGCCGCGCCAGGCTCAAAAATGGCCATACGGCTGGAGATGGGTCCCATGCCCAAAGAGCCAGCAGGGAAAACTATGCCTTGTTCTAAAGCTCTTTGGGAACCGCTTGCGTAGCCCCACAGACCTGGGGGCTGCGGGCTTTCCTGCTGCCTTCAGCCTCAAAACCACCCTTTCCCACTTGGCGCCGCGCTAGGCACAAAAATGGCCATACGGCTGGAGATGGGTCCCCCACCCAAAGAGCCAGCAGGGAAAACTATGCCTTGTTCTAAAGCTCTTTGGGAACCGCTTGCTTGGCCCCACAGACCTGGGGGCTGCAGGCTTTCCTGCTGCCTTCAGCCTCGACAACACCCTTTCCGACTACGTACCGCGCCAGGCTCAAAAATGGCCATACGGCTGGAGATGGGTCCCCCGCCCAAAGAGCCAGCAGGGAAAACTATGCCTTGTTCTAAAGCTCTTTGGGAACCGCTTGCGTAGCCCCACAGACCTGGGGGCTGCAGGCTTTCCTGCTGCCTTCAGCCTCGACAACAACCTTTCCCACTTGGCGCCGCGCCAGGCACAAAAATGGCCTATGGCTGGAGATGGGTCTCCCCCCCAAAGAGCCAGCAGGGAAAACTATGCCTTCTTCTAAAGCTCTTTGGGAACCACTTGCGTAGCCCCACAGACCTGGGGTCTGCGGGCTTTCCTGCTGCCTTCAGCCTCGACACCACCCTTTCCCACTTGGCGCCCCATCAGGCACAAAAATGGCCTATGGCTGGAGATGGGTCCCATGCCCAAAGAGCCAGCAGGGAAAAATATGCCTTGTTCTAAAGCTCTTTGGGAACCGCTTGCGTAGCCCCACAGACCTGGCAGCTGCGGGCTTTGCTGCTGCCTTCAGCCTCAAAGCCACCCTTTCCCGCTGCCTTCAGCCTCAAAGCCACCCTTTCCCGCTTGGCGCCGGGCCAGGCACAAAAATGGCCATACGGCTGGAGATGGGTCCCCCGCCCAAAGAGCCAGCAGGGAAAACTATGCCGTGTTCGAAAGCTCTTTGGGAACCGCTTGCGTAGCCCCACAGACCTGGGGGCTGCGGGCTTTCCTGCTGCCTTCAGCCTCAAAGCCACCCTTTCCCACTTGGCGTCGTGCCAGGCACAAAAATGGCCATACGGCTGGAGATGGGTCCCATGCCCAAAGAGCCAGCACGGAAAACTATGCCTTGTTCTAAAGCTCTTTGGGAACAGCTTGCGTAGCCCCACAGACCTGGGGGCTGTGGGCTTTCCTGCTGCCTTCAGCCTCGACAGCACCCTTTCCCACTTGGCACTGCGCCAGGTGCCAAAATGGCCATACGGCTGGAGATGGGTCCCCCGCCCAAAGAGCCAGCAGGGAAAACTATGCCTTGTTCTAAAGCTCTTTGGGAACCGCTTCCATAGCCCCACAGACCTGGGGGCTGCAGGCTTTCCTGCTGCCTTCAGCCTCAAAGCCACCCTTTCCCACTTGGCGTCGTGCCAGGCACAAAAATGGCCTATGGCTGGAGATGGGTCCCATGCCCAAAGAGCCAGCAGGGAAAATTATGCCTTGTTCTAAAGCTCTTTGGGAACCGCTTGCGTAGCCCCACAGACCTGGGGGCTGTGGGCTTTCCTGCTGCCTTCAGCCTCAACAGCACCCTTTCCCACTTGGCACTGCGCCAGGTGCCAAAATGGCCATACGGCTGGAGATGGGTCCCCCGCCCAAAGAGCCAGCAGGGAAAACTATGCCTTGTTCTAAAGCTCTTTGGGAACCGCTTGCTTGGCCCCACAGACCTGGGGGCTGCGGGCTTTCCTGCTGCCTTCAGCCTCAAAACCACCCTTTCCCACTTGGCACCGCGCCAGGCACAAAAATGGCCATACGGCTGGAGATGGGTCCCCTGCCAAAAGAGCCAGCAGGGAAAACTATGCCTTGTTCTAAAGCTCTTTGGGAACCGCTTGCGTAGCCCCACAGACCTGGGGGCTGCGCACTTTCCTGCTGCCTTCAGCCTCGACAGCACCCTTTCCCACTTGGCACTGCGCCAGGCACAAAAATGGCCTATGGCTGGAGATGGGTCCCATGCCCAAAGAGCCAGCAGGGAAAACTATGCCTTGTTCTAAAGCTCTTTGGGAACCGCTTCCATAGCCCCACAGACCTGGGGGCTGCAGGCTTTCCTGCTGCCTTCAGCCTCAAAGCCACCCTTTCCCACTTGGCGCCGCATCAGGCACAAAAATGGCCATACGGCTGCAGATGGGTCCCCCGCCCAAAGAGCCAGCAGGGAAAACTATGCCTTGTTCTAAAGCTCTTTGTGAACCGCTTGCATAGCCGCACAGACCTGGGGGCTGCAGGCTTTCCTGCTGCCTTCAGCCTCGACACTACCCTTTCCCACTTGGCAATGCGCCAGGCAAAAAAATGGCCATATGTCTGGAGATGGGTCCCCAGCCCAAAGAGCCAGCAGGGAAAACTATGCCTTGTTCTAAAGCTCTTTGGGAACCGCTTGCGTAGCCCCACAGACCTGGGGGCTGCAGGCTTTCCTGCTGCCTTCAGCCTCGACACGACCCTGTCCCACTTGGCGCCGCGCTAGGCACAAAAATGGTCTATGGCTGGAGACGGGTCCACCGCCCAAAGAGCCAGCAGGGAAAACTATGCCTTGTTCTAAAGTTCTTTGGGAACCGCTTGCGTAGCCCCACAGACCTGGGGGCTGCGGGCTTTGCTGCTGCCTTCAGCCTCAAAGCCACCCTTTACCACTTGGCGCCGCGCTAGGCACAAAAATGGCCATACGGCTGGAGATGGGTTCCCCGCCCAAAGAGCCAGCAGGGAAAACTATGCCTTGTTCTATAGCTCTTTGGGAACCACTTGCGTAGCCGCAGAGACCTGGGGGCTGCAGGCTTTGCTGCTGCCTTCAGCCTCAAAACCACCCTTTCCCACTTGGCGCTGCGCCAGGCACAAAAATGGCCACACGGCTGGAGATGGGTCCCCTGCCAAAAGAGCCAGCAGGGAAAACTATGCCTTGTTCTAAAGCTCTTTGGGAACCGCTTGCGTAGCCCCACAGACCTGGGGGCTGCGCGCTTTCCTGCTGCCTTCAGCCTCAACAGCACCCTTTCCCACGTGGCGCCCCATCAGGCACAAAAATGGCCTATGGCTGTAGATGGGTCCCATGCCCAAAGAGCCAGCAGGGAAAACTATGCCTTGTTCTAAAGCTCTTTGGGAACCGCTTGCTTGGCCCCACAGACCTGGGGGCTGCGGGCTTTCCTGCTGCCTTCAGCCTCGACAGCACCCTTTCCCACTTGGCGCCGCATCAGGCACAAAAATGGCCATACGGCTGCAGATGGGTCCCCCGCCCAAAGAGCCAGCAGGGAAAACTATGCCTTGTTCTAAAGCTCTTTGGGAACCGCTTGCGTAGCCCCACAGACCTGGGGGCTGCGGGCTTTCCTGCTGCATTCAGCCTCAAAGCCACCCTTTCCCACTTGGCGACGCGCCAGGCCCAATAATGGCCATACGGCTGGAGATGGGTCCCCCGCCCAAAGAACAAGCAGGGAAAACTATGCCTTGTTCTAAAGCTCTTTGGGAACCGCTTGCGTAGCCCCACAGACCTGGGGGCTGCGGGCTTTCCTGCTGCCTTCAGCCTCCACACCACCCTTTCCCACTTGGCGCTGCGCCAGGCTCAAAAATGGCCATACGTCTGGAGATGGGTCCCCCGCCCAAAGAACAAGCAGGGAAAACTATGCCTTGTTCTAAAGCTCTTTGGGAACCGCTTGCGTAGCCCCACAGACCTGGGGGCTGCGGGCTTTCCTGCTGCCTTCAGCCTCGACACCACCCTTTCCCACTTGGCGCCGCGCTAGGCACAAAAATGGCCATACGGCTGGAGATGGGTCCCCCTCCCAAAGAGCCAGCAGGGAAAACTATGCCTTGTTCTAAAGCTCTTTTTGAACCGCTTGCAAAGCTGCACAGACCTGGGGGCTGCAGGCTTTCCTGCTGCCTTCAGCCTCGACAGCACCCTTTCCCACTTGGCGCCGCGCCAGGCACAAAAATGGCCATATGTCTGGAGATGGGTCCCCCGCCCAAAGAGCCAGCAGGGAAAACTATGCCTTGTTCTAAAGCTCTTTGGGAACCGCTTGCGTAGCCCCACAGACCTGGGGGCTGGAGGCTTTCCTGCTGCCTTCAGCCTCAAAGCCACCCTTTCCCATTTGGCGCCCCATCAGGCACAAAAATGGCCTATGGCTGGAGATGGGTCCCCCGCCCAATGAGCCAGCAAGGAAAACTATGCCTTGTTCTAAAGCTCTTTGGGAACCGCTTGCGTAGCCCCACAGACCTGGGGGCTGCAGGCTTTGCTGCTGCCTTCAGCCTCAAAGCCACCCTTTCCCACTTGGCGCCGCGCTAGGCACAAAAATGGCCATACGGCTGGAGATGGGTCCCCCGCCCAAAGAGCCAGCAGGGAAAACTATGCCTTGTTCTAAAGCTCTTTGGGAACCGCTTGCGTAGCCCCACAGACCTGGGGGCTATGGGCCTTCCTGCTGCCTTCAGCCTCGACACCACCCTTTCCCACTTGGCGCCGCGCCAGGCACAAAAATGGCCATACGGCTGGAGATGGGTCCCCCGCCCAAAGAGCCAGCAGGGAAAACTATGCCTTGTTCTAAAGCTCTTTGGGAACCGCTTGCATAGCCCCACAGACCTGGGGGCTGCGGGCTTTCCTGCTGCCTTCAGCCTCAAAACCACCCTTTCCCACTTGGCGCCGCGCCAGGCACAAAAATGGCCATACGGCTGGAGATGGGTCCCCCGCCCAAAGAGCCAGCAGGGAAAACTATGCCTTGTTCTAAAGCTCTTTGGGAACCGCTTCCGTAGCCACACAGACCTGGGGGCTGCAGGCTTTGCTGCTGCCTTCAGCCTCGATACCACCCTTTCCCACTTGGCGCCGCGCCAGGCACAAAAATGCCCTATGGCTGGAGATGGGTCCCCCGCCCAGAGAGCCAGCAGGGAAAACTATGCCTTGTTCTAAAGCTCTTTGGGAACCGCTTGCATAGCCCCACAGACCTGGGGGCTGCGGGCTTTCCTGCTGCCTTCAGCCTCAAAGCCACCCTTTCCCACTTGGCGCCGCGCCAGGCACAAAAATGGCCATACGGCTGGAGATGGGTCCCCTGCCAAAGGAGCCAGCAGGGAAAACTATGCCTTGTTCTAAAGCTCTTTGGGAACCGCTTGCGTAGCCCCACAGACCTGGGGGCTGCGGGCTTTCCTGCTGCCTTCAGACTCGACACCACCCTTTCCCACTTGGCGCCGCGCCAGGCACAAAAATGGCCATACGGCTGGAGATGGGTCCCCCGCCCAAAGAGCCAGCAGGGAAAACTATGCCTTGTTCTAAAGCTCTTTGTGAACCGCTTGGTAGCCGCACAGACCTGGGGGCTGCAGGCTTTGCTGCTGCCGTCAGTCTCAAAGCCACCCCTTCCCACTTGGCAATGCGCCAGGCACAAAAATGGCCTATGGCTGGAGATGGGTCCCCCGCCCAGAGAGCCAGCAGGGAAAACTATGCCTTGTTCTAAAGCTCTTTGGGAACCGCTTGCGTAGCCCCACAGACCTGGGGGCTGCAGGCTTTCCTGCTGCCTTCAGCCTCGACAACACCCTTTCCCACTTGGCGCCGCGCCAGGCACAAAAATGGCCATACGGCTGGAGATGGGTCCCCCGCCCAAAGAGCCAGCAGGGAAAACTATGCCTTGTTCTAAAGCTCTTTGGGAACCGCTTGCGTAGCCCCACAGACCTGGGGGCTGCGGGCTTTCCTGCTGCCTTCAGCCTCGACACCACCCTTTCCCACTACGCACAGCGCCAGGCACAAAAATGGCCATACGGCTGGAGATGGGTCCCCCGCCCAAAGAGCCAGCAGGGAAAACTATGCCTTGTTCTAAAGCTCTTTGGGAACAGCTTGCGTAGCCCCACAGACCTGGGGGCTGCGGGCTTTCCTGCTGCCTTCAGCCTCAAAGCCACGCTTTCCCACTACGCACCGCGCCAGGCACAAAAATGGCCATACGGCTGGAGATGGGTCCCCCGCCCAAAGAGCCAGCAGGGAAAACTATGCCTTGTTCTAAAGCTCTTTGGGAACCGCTTGCGTAGCCCCACAGACCTGGGGGCTGCGGGCTTTCCTGCTGCCTTCAGCCTCCACACCACCCTTTCCCACTTGGCGCCGCGCCAGGCACAAAAACGGCCATACGGCTGGAGATGGGTCCCCCGCCCAAAGAGCCAGCAGGGAAAATTATGCCTTGTTCTAAAGCTCTTTGGGAACCGCTTGCTTGGCCCCACAGACCTGGGGGCTGCAGGCTTTCCTGCTGCCTTCAGCCTCAAAACCACCCTTTCCCACTTGGCAATGCGCCAGGCACAAAAATGGCCATATGTCTGGAGATGGGTCCCCAGCCCAAAGAGCCAGCAGGGAAAACTATGCCTTGTTCTAAAGCTCTTTGGGAACCGCTTGCGTAGCCCCACAGACCTGGGGGCTGCGGGCTTTCCTGCTGCCTTCAGCCTCGACACCACCCTTTCCCACTTGGCGCCGCGCTAGGCACAAAAATGGTCTATGGCTGGAGATGGGTCCCCCACCCAAAGAGCCAGCAGGGAAAACTATGCCTTGTTCTAAAGCTCTTTGGGAACCACTTGCGTAGCCCCACAGACCTGGGGGCTGCAGGCTTTGCTGCTGCCTTCAGCCTCAAAGCCACCCTTTCCCACTTGGCGCCGCGCCAGGCACAAAAATGGCCATACGGCTGGAGATGGGTCCCCCGCCCAAAGAGCCAGCAGGGAAAACTATGCCTTGTTCTAAAGCTCTTTGGGAACCGCTTGCGTAGCCCCGCAGACCTGGGGGCTGCGGGCTTTCCTGCTGCCTTCAGCCTCAAAGCCACCCTTTCCCATTTGGCGCCACATCAGGCACAAAAATGGCCTATGGCTGGAGATGGGTCCCATGCCCAAAGAGCCAGCAAGGAAAACTATGCCTTGTTCTAAAGCTCTTTGGGAACCGCTTGCGTAGCCCCACAGACCTAAGGGCTGTGGGCCTTCCTGCTGCCTTCAGCCTCGACACCACCCTTTCCCACTTGGCCCCTGGCCACGCACAAAAATGGCCATACGGCTGGAGATGGGTCCCCCTGCCAAAGAGCCAGCAGGGAAAACTATGCCTTGTTCTAAAGCTCTTTGGGAACCGCTTGCATAGCCCCACAGACCTGTGGGCTGGAGGCTTTCCTGCTGCCTTCAGCCTCAAAACCACCCTTTCCCACTTGGCGCCGCGCCAGGCACAAAAATGGCCATACGGCTGGAGATGGGTCCCCCGCCCAAAGAGCCAGCAGGGAAAACTATGCCTTGTTCTAAAGCTCTTTGGGAACCGCTTCCGTAGCCACACAGACCTGGGGGCTGCAGGCTTTGCTGCTGCCTTCAGCCTCGACACCACCCTTTCCCACTTGGCGCCGCGCCAGGCACAAAAATGGCCATACGGCTGGAGATGGGTCCCCTGCCAAAAGAGCCAGCAGGGAAAACTATGCCTTGTTCTAAAGCTCTTTGGGAACCGCTTGCGTAGCCCCACAGACCTGGGGGCTGCAGGCTTTGCTGCTGCCTTCAGACTCGACACCACCCTTTCCCACTTGGCGCCGCGCCAGGCACAAAAATGGCCATACGGCTGGAGATGGGTCCCCCGCCCAAAGAGCCAGCAGGGAAAACTATGCCTTGTTCTAAAGCTCTTTGTGAACCGCTTGGTAGCCGCACAGACCTGGGGGCTGCAGGCTTTGCTGCTGCCTTCAGCCTCAAAGCCACCCCTTCCCACTTGGCAATGCGCCAGGCACAAAAATGGCCTATGGCTGGAGATGGGTCCCCCGCCCAGAGAGCCAGCAGGGAAAACTATGCCTTGTTCTAAAGCTCTTTGGGAACCGCTTGCGTAGCCGCACAGACCTGGGGGCTGCAGGCTTTCCTGCTGCCTTCAGCCTCGAAAACAACCTTTCCCACTTGGCGCCGCGCCAGGCACAAAAATGGCCATACGGCTGGAGATGGGTCCCCCGCCCAAAGAGCCAGCAGGGAAAACTATGCCTTGTTCTAAAGCTCTTTGGGAACCGCTTGCGTAGCCCCACAGACCTGGGGGCTGCGGGCTTTCCTGCTGCCTTCAGCCTCAAAGCCACCCTTTCCCACTACGCACCGCGCCAGGCACAAAAATGGCCATACGGCTGGAGATGGGTCCCCCGCCCAAAGAGCCAGCAGGGAAAACTATGCCTTGTTCTAAAGCTCTTTGGGAACCGCTTGCGTAGCCCCACAGACCTGGGGGCTGCGGGCTTTCCTGCTGCCTTCAGCGTCAAAGCCACCCTTTCCCACTTGGCGCCGCGCCAGGCACAAAAATGGCCTATGGCTGGAGATGGGTCCCATGCCCAAAGAGCCAGCAAGGAAAACTATGCCTTGTTCTAAAGCTCTTTGGGAACCGCTTGCGTAGCCCCACAGACCTGGGGGCTGCAGGCTTTCCTGCTGCCTTCAGCCTCAAAGCCACCCTTTCCCACCTGGCGTCGTGCCAGGCACAAAAATGGCCTATGGCTGGAGGTGGGTCCCATGCCCAAAGAGCCAGCAGGGAAACCTATGCCTTGTTCTAAAGCTCTTTGGGAACCGATTGCTTGGCCCCACAGACCTGGGGGCTGCGGGCTTTCCTGCTGCCTTCAGCCTCAAAGCCACCCTTTCTCACTACGCACCGCGCCAGGCACAAAAATGGCCATACGACTGGAGATGGGTCCCCCGCCCAAAGAGCCAGCAGGGAAAACTATGCCTTGTTCTAAAGCTCTTTGGAAACCGCTTGCATAGCCCCACAGACCTGTGGGCTGGAGGCTTTCCTGCTGCCTTCAGCCTCAAAACCACCCTTTCCCACTTGGCGCCGCGCCAGGCACAAAAATGGCCATACGGCTGGAGATGTGTCCCCCGCCCAAAGAGCCAGCAGGGAAAACTATGCCTTGTTCTAAAGCTCTTTGGGAACCGCTTCCGTAGCCACACAGACCTGGGGGCTGCAGGCTTTGCTGCTGCCTTCAGCCTCGACACCACCCTTTCCCACTTGGCGCCGCGCCAGGCACAAAAATGGCCATACGGCTGGAGATGGGTCCCCTGCCAAAAGAGCCAGCAGGGAAAACTATGCCTTGTTCTAAAGCTCTTTGGGAACCGCTTGCGTAGCCCCACAGACCTGGGGGCTGCAGGCTTTGCTGCTGCCTTCAGACTCGACACCACCCTTTCCCACTTGGCGCCGCGCCAGGCACAAAAATAGCCATACGGCTGGAGATGGGTCCCCCGCCCAAAGAGCCAGCAGGGAAAACTATGCCTTGTTCTAAAGCTCTTTGTGAACCGCTTGGTAGCCGCACAGACCTGGGGGCTGCAGGCTTTGCTGCTGCCTTCAGCCTCAAAGCCACCCCTTCCCACTTGGCAATGCGCCAGGCACAAAAATGGCCTATGGCTGGAGATGGGTCCCCCGCCCAGAGAGCCAGCAGGGAAAACTATGCCTTGTTCTAAAGCTCTTTGGGAACCGCTTGCGTAGCCCCACAGACCTGGGGGCTGCAGGCTTTCCTGCTGCCTTCAGCCTCGAAAACAACCTTTCCCACTTGGCGCCGCGCCAGGCACAAAAATGGCCATACGGCTGGAGATGGTTCCCCCGCCCAAAGAGCCAGCAGGGAAAACTATGCCTTGTTCTAAAGCTCTTTGGGAACCGCTTGCGTAGCCCCACAGACCTGGGGGCTGCGGGCTTTCCTGCTGCCTTCAGCCTCAAAGCCACCCTTTCCCACTACGCACCGCGCCAGGCACAAAAATGGCCATACGGCTGGAGATGGGTCCCCCGCCCAAAGAGCCAGCAGGGAAAACTATGCCTTGTTCTAAAGCTCTTTGGGAACCGCTTGCGTAGCCCCACAGACCTGGGGGCTGCGGGCTTTCCTGCTGCCTTCAGCGTCAAAGCCACCCTTTCCCACTTGGCGCCGCGCCAGGCACAAAAATGGCCTATGGCTGGAGATGGGTCCCATGCCCAAAGAGCCAGCAAGGAAAACTATGCCTTGTTCTAAAGCTCTTTGGGAACCGCTTGCGTAGCCCCACAGACCTGGGGGCTGCAGGCTTTCCTGCTGCCTTCAGCCTCAACAGCACCCTTTCCCACTTGGCGTCGTGCCAGGCACAAAAATGGCCTATGGCTGGAGGTGGGTCCCATGCCCAAAGAGCCAGCAGGGAAACCTATGCCTTGTTCTAAAGCTCTTTGGGAACCGATTGCTTGGCCCCACAGACCTGGGGGCTGCGGGCTTTCCTGCTGCCTTCAGCCTCAAAGCCACCCTTTCTCACTACGCACCGCGCCAGGCACAAAAATGGCCATACGACTGGAGATGGGTCCCCCGCCCAAAGAGCCAGCAGGGAAAACTATGCCTTGTTCTAAAGCTCTTTGGGAACCGCTTCCGTAGCCACACAGACCTGGGGGCTGCAGGCTTTGCTGCTGCCTTCAGACTCGACACCACCCTTTCCCACTTGGCGCCGCGCCAGGCACAAAAATGGCCTATGGCTGGAGATGGGTCCCCCGTCCAGAGAGCGAGCAGGGAAAATTATGCCTTGTTCTAAAGCTCTTTGGGAACCGCTTGCGTAGCCCCACAGACCTGGGGGCTGCGGGCTTTCCTGCTGCCTTCAGCCTCAAAGCCACCCTTTCCCACTTGGCAATGCGCCAGGCACAAAAATGGCCATATGTCTGGAGATGGGTCCCCAGCCCAAAGAGCCAGCAGGGAAAACTATGCCTTGTTCTAAAGCTCTTTGGGAACCGCTTGCGTAGCCCCACAGACCTGGGGGCTGCGGGCTTTCCTGCTGCCTTCAGCCTCGACACCACCCTTTCCCACTTGGCGCCGCGCCCGGCACAAAAATGGTCTATGGCTGGAGATGGGTCCCCCACCCAAAGAGCCAGCAGGGAAAACTATGCCTTGCTCTAAAGCTCTTTGGGAACCGCTTGCTTGGCCCCACAGACCTGGGGGCTGCAGGCTTTGCTGCTGCCTTCAGCCTCAAAGCCACCCTTTCCCACTTGGCGCCGCGCCAGGCACAAAAATGGCCATACGGCTGGAGATGGGTCCCCCGCCCAAAGAGCCAGCAGGGAAAACTATGCCTTGTTCTAAAGCTCTTTGGGAACCGCTTGCGTAGCCCCGCAGACCTGGGGGCTGCGGGCTTTCCTGCTGCCTTCAGCCTCAAAGCCACCCTTTCCCATTTGGCGCCACATCAGGCACAAAAATGGCCTATGGCTGGAGATGGGTCCCATGCCCAAAGAGCCAGCAAGGAAAACTATGCCTTGTTCTAAAGCTCTTTGGGAACCGCTTGCGTAGCCCCACAGACCTAAGGGCTGTGGGCCTTCCTGCTGCCTTCAGCCTCGACACCACCCTTTCCCACTTGGCCCCTGGCCACGCACAAAAATGGCCATACGGCTGGAGATGGGTCCCCCTCCCAAAGAGCCAGCAGGGAAAACTATGCCTTGTTCTAAAGCTCTTTGGGAACCGCTTGCATAGCCCCACAGACCTGGGGGCTGCAGGCTTTCCTGCTGCCTTCAGCCTCAAAACCACCCTTTCCCACTTGGCGCCGCGCCAGGCACAAAAATGGCCATACGGCTGGAGATGGGTCCCCCGCCCAAAGAGCCAGCAGGGAAAACTATGCCTTGTTCTAAAGCTCTTTGGGAACCGCTTCCGTAGCCACACAGACCTGGGGGCTGCAGGCTTTGCTGCTGCCTTCAGCCTCGACACCACCCTTTCCCACTTGGCGCCGCGCCAGGCACAAAAATGGCCATACGGCTGGAGATGGGTCCCCTGCCAAAAGAGCAAGCAGGGAAAACTATGCCTTGTTCTAAAGCTCTTTGGGAACCGCTTGCGTAGCCCCACAGACCTGGGGGCTGCAGGCTTTGCTGCTGCCTTCAGCCTCGACACCACCCTTTCCCACTTGGCGCCGCGCCAGGCACAAAAATGGCCATACGGCTGGAGATGGGTCCCCCGCCCAAAGAGCCAGCAGGGAAAACTATGCCTTGTTCTAAAGCTCTTTGTGAACCGCTTGGTAGCCGCACAGACCTGGGGGCTGCAGGCTTTGCTGCTGCCTTCAGCCTCAAAGCCACCCCTTCCCACTTGGCAATGCGCCAGGCACAAAAATGGCCTATGGCTGGAGATGGGTCCCCCGCCCAGAGAGCCAGCAGGGAAAACTATGCCTTGTTCTAAAGCTCTTTGGGAACCGCTTGCGTAGCCCCACAGACCTGGGGGCTGCAGGCTTTCCTGCTGCCTTCAGCCTCGAAAACAACCTTTCCCACTTGGCGCCGCGCCAGGCACAAAAATGGCCATACGGCTGGAGATGGGTCCCCCGCCCAAAGAGCCAGCAGGGAAAACTATGCCTTGTTCTAAAGCTCTTTGGGAACCGCTTGCGTAGCCCCACAGACCTGGGGGCTGCGGGCTTTCCTGCTGCCTTCAGCCTCAAAGCCACCCTTTCCCACTACGCACCGCGCCAGGCACAAAAATGGCCATACGGCTGGAGATGGGTCCCCCGCCCAAAGAGCCAGCAGGGAAAACTATGCCTTGTTCTAAAGCTCTTTGGGAACCGCTTGCGTAGCCCCACAGACCTGGGGGCTGCGGGCTTTCCTGCTGCCTTCAGCGTCAAAGCCACCCTTTCCCACTTGGCGCCGCGCCAGGCACAAAAATGGCCTATGGCTGGAGATGGGTCCCATGCCCAAAGAGCCAGCAAGGAAAACTATGCCTTGTTCTAAAGCTCTTTGGGAAACGCTTGCGTAGCCCCACAGACCTGGGGGCTGCAGGCTTTCCTGCTGCCTTCAGCCTCAAAGCCACCCTTTCCCACCTGGCGTCGTGCCAGGCACAAAAATGGCCTATGGCTGGAGGTGGGTCCCATGCCCAAAGAGCCAGCAGGGAAACCTATGCCTTGTTCTAAAGCTCTTTGGGAACCGATTGCTTGGCCCCACAGACCTGGGGGCTGCGGGCTTTCCTGCTGCCTTCAGCCTCAAAGCCACCCTTTCTCACTACGCACCGCGCCAGGCACAAAAATGGCCATACGACTGGAGATGGGTCCCCCGCCCAAAGAGCCAGCAGGGAAAACTATGCCTTGTTCTAAAGCTCTTTGGGAACCGCTTCCGTAGCCACACAGACCTGGGGGCTGCAGGCTTTGCTGCTGCCTTCAGCCTCGACACCACCCTTTCCCACTTGGCGCCGCGCCAGGCACAAAAATGGCCTATGGCTGGAGATGGGTCCCCCGCCCAGAGAGCGAGCAGGGAAAATTATGCCTTGTTCTAAAGCTCTTTGGGAACCGCTTGCGTAGCCCCACAGACCTGGGGGCTGCGGGCTTTCCTGCTGCCTTCAGCCTCAAAGCCACCCTTTCCCACTTGGCGCCGCGCCAGGCACAAAAATGGCCATACGGCTGGAGATGGTTCCCCTGCCAAAAGAGCCAACAGGGAAAACTATGCCTTGTTCTAAAGCTCTTTGGGAACCGCTTGCGTAGCCCCACAGACCTGGGGGCTGCAGGCTTTCCTGCTGCCTTCAGACTCGACACCACCCTTTCCCACTTGGCGCCGCGCCAGGCACAAAAATGGCCATACGGCTGGAGATGGGTCCCCCGCCCAAAGAGCCAGCAGGGAAAACTATGCCTTGTTCTAAAGCTCTTTGGGAACCGCTTGCTTGGCCCTACAGACCTGGGGGCTGCAGGCTTTCCTGCTGCCTTCAGACTCGACACCACCCTTTCCCACTTGGCGCCGCGCCAGGCACAAAAATGGCCATACGGCTGGAGATGGGTCCCCCGCCCAAAGAACAAGCAGGGAAAACTATGCCTTGTTCTAAAGCTCTTTGGGAACCGCTTGCTTGGCCCTACAGACCTGGGGGCTGCAGGCTTTGCTGCTGCCTTCAGCCTCAAAGCCACCCTTTCCCACTTGGCGCTGCGCCAGGCACAAAAATGGCCATACGGCTGGAGATGGGTCCCCCGCCCAAAGAGCCAGCAGGGAAAACTATGCCTTGTTCTAAAGCTCTTTGGGAACCGCTTGCGTAGCCGCACAGACCTGGGGGCTGCAGGCTTTGCTGCTGCCTTCAGCCTCAAAGCCACCCTTTCCCACTTGGCGCCGCGCCAAGCACAAAAATGGCCATACGGATGGAGATGGGTCCCCTGCCAAAAGAGCCAGCAGGGAAAACTATGCCTTGTTCTAAAGCTCTTTGGGAACCGCTTGCGTAGCCCCACAGACCTGGGGGCTGCGGGCTTTGCTGCTGCCTTCAGCCTCAAAGCCACCCTTTCCCACTTGGCGCCGCATCAGGCACAAAAATGGCCTATGGCTGGAGATGGGTCCCATGCCCAAAGACCCAGCAAGGAAAACTATGCCTTGTTCTAAAGCTCTTTGGGAACCGCTTGCGTAGCCCCACAGACCTGGGGGCTGCGGGCTTTGCTGCTGCCTTCAGCCTGAAAGCCACCCTTTCCCACTTGGCGTCGCGCTAGGCACAAAAATGGCCATACGGCTGGAGATGGGTCCCCCGCCCAAAGAGCCAGCAGGGAAAACTATGCCTTGTTCTAAAGCTCTTTGGGAACCGCTTGCGTAGCCCCACAGACCTGGAGGCTGGAGGCTTTGCTGCTGCCTTCAGCCTCAAAACCACCCTTTCCCACTTGGCGCCGGGCCAGGCCCAAAAATGGCCATACGGCTGGAGATGGGTCCCCCGCCCAAAGAGCCAGCAGGGAAAACTATGCCTTGTTCTAAAGCTCTTTGGGAACCGCTTGCTTGGCCCCACAGACCTGGGGGCTGCAGGCTTTGCTGCTGCCTTCAGCCTCGACACCACCCTTTCCCACTTGGCGCCGGGCCAGGCACAAAAATGGCCATACGGCTGGAGATGGGTCCCCCGCCCAAAGAGCCAGCAGGGAAAACTATGCCTTGTTCTAAAGCTCTTTGCGAACCGCTTGCGTAGCCCCACAGACCTGGGGGCTGGAGGCTTTGCTGCTGCCTTCAGCCTCAAAGCCACCCTTTCCCACTTGGCAATGCGCCAGGCACAAAAATGGCCATACAGCTGGAGATGGGTCCCCCGCCCAAAGAGCCAGCAGGGAAAACTATGCCTTGTTCTAAAGCTCTTTGGGAACAGCTTGCGTAGCCCCACAGACCTGGGGGCTGCGGGCTTTCCTGCTGCCTTCAGCCTCAAAGCCACCCTTTCCCACTTGGCGCCGCATCAGGCACAAAAATGGCCATACGGCTGGAGATGGGTCCCCCGCCCAAAGAGCCAGCAGGGAAAACTATGCCTTGTTCTAAAGCTCTTTGGGAACCGCTTGCGTAGCCCCACAGACCTGGGGGCTGTGGGCTTTCCTGCTGCCTTCAGCCTCAAAGCCACCCTTTCCCACTTGGCGCCGCATCAGGCAGAAAAATGGCCATACGGCTGGAGATGGGTCCCCCGCCCAAAGAGCCAGCAGGGAAAACTATGCCTTGTTGTAAAGCTCTTTGGGAACCGCTTGCGTAGCCGCACAGACCTGGGGGCTGCAGGCTTTCCTGCTGCCTTCAGCCTCGACAGCACCCTTTCCCACTTGGCAATGCGCCAGGCACAAAAATGGCCTATGGCTGGAGATGGGTCCCCCGCCCAGAGAGCCAGCAGGGAAAACTATGCCTTGTTCTAAAGCTCTTTGGGAACAGCTTGCGCAGCCCCACAGACCTGGGGGCTGCGGGCTTTCCTGCTGCCTTCAGCCTCAAAGCCACCCTTTCCCACTTGGCGCCGCGCCAGGCACAAAAATGGCCATACGGCTGGAGATGGGTCCCCCGCCCAAAGAGCCAGCAGGGAAAACTATGCCTTGTTCTAAAGCTCTTTGGGAACCGCTTGCGTAGCCGCACAGACCTGGGGGCTGCGGGCTTTCCTGCTGCCTTCAGCCTCAACAGCACCCTTTCCCACTTGGCGCCGCGCCAGGCACAATAATGGCCTATGGCTGGAGATGGGTCCCATGCCCAAAGAGCCAGCAGGGAAAACTATGCCTTGTTCTAAAGCTCTTTGGGAACCGCTTGCGTAGCCCCACAGACCTGGGGGCTGCAGGCTTTGCTGCTGCCTTCAGCCTCAAAGCCACCCTTTCCCACTTGGCGCCGCACCAGGCACAAAAATGGCCATACGGCTGGAGATGGGTCCCCCGCCCAAAGAGCCAGCAGGGAAAACTATGCCTTGTTCTAAAGCTCTTTGGGAACCGCTTGCGTAGCCCCACAGACCTGGGGGCTGCGGGCTTTCCTGCTGCCTTCAGCCTCAAAGCCACCCTTTCCCACTACGCACCGCGCCAGGCACAAAAATGGCCATACGGCTGGAGATGGGTCCCCCGCCCAAAGAGCCAGCAGGGAAAACTATGCCTTGTTCTAAAGCTCTTTGGGAACCGCTTGCGTAGCCCCACAGACCTGGGGGCTGCAGGCTTTCCTGCTGCCTTCAGCCTCGACATCACCCTTTCCCATTGGCAATGCGCCAGGCACAAAAATGGCCTATGGCTGGAGATGGGTCCCCCGCCCAGAGAGCCAGCAGGGAAAACTATGCCTTGTTCTAAAGCTCTTTGGGAACCGCTTGCTTGGCCCCACAGACCTGGGGGCTGCAGGCTTTGCTGCTGCCTTCAGCCTCGACACCACCCTTTCCCCCATAGCGCCGCGCCAGGCACAAAAATGGCCATATGGCTGGAGATGGGTCCCCTGCCAAAAGAGCCAGCAGGGAAAACTATGCCTTGTTCTAAAGCTCTTTGGGAACCGCTTGCGTAGACCCACAGACCTGGGGGCTGCAGGCTTTGCTGCTGCCTTCAGCCTCGACACCACCCTTTCCCACTTGGCGCCGCGCCAGGCACAAAAATGGCCATACGGCTGGAGATGGGTCCCCCGCCCAAAGAACAAGCAGGGAAAACTATGCCTTGTTCTAAAGCTCTTTGGGAACCGCTTGCTTGGCCCTACAGACCTGGGGGCTGCAGGCTTTGCTGCTGCCTTCAGCCTCAAAGCCACCCTTTCCCACTTGGCGCCGCGCCAGGCACAAAAATGGCCATACGGCTGGAGATGGGTCCCCCGCCCAAAGAGCCAGCAGGGAAAACTATGCCTTGTTCTAAAGCTCTTTGGGAACCGCTTGCGTAGCCGCACAGACCTGGGGGCTGCAGGCTTTGCTGCTGCCTTCAGCCTCAAAGCCACCCTTTCCCACTTGGCGCCGCGCCAGGCACAAAAATGGCCATACGGCTGGAGATGGGTCCCCTGCCAAAAGAGCCAGCAGGGAAAACTATGCCTTGTTCTAAAGCTCTTTGGGAACCGCTTGCGTAGCCCCACAGACCTGGGGGCTGCGGGCTTTGCTGCTGCCTTCAGCCTCAAAGCCACCCTTTCCCACTTGGCGCCGCATCAGGCACAAAAATGGCCTATGGCTGGAGATGGGTCCCATGCCCAAAGACCCAGCAAGGAAAACTATGCCTTGTTCTAAAGCTCTTTGGGAACCGCTTGCGTAGCCCCACAGACCTGGGGGCTGCGGGCTTTGCTGCTGCCTTCAGCCTCAAAGCCACCCTTTCCCACTTGGCCCCTGGCCAGGCACAAAAATGGCCATACGGCTGGAGATGGGTCCCCCGCCCAAAGAGCCAGCAGGGAAAACTATGCCTTGTTCTAAAGCTCTTTGGGAACCGCTTGCGTAGCCGCACAGACCTGGGGGCTGCATGCTCTCCTGCTGCCTTCAGCCTCGACAGCACCCTTTCCCACTTGGCGCCGCGCCAGGCACAAAAATGGCCATATGGCTGGAGATGGGTCCCCCGCCCAAAGAGCCAGCAGGGAAAACTATGCCTTGTTCTAAAGCTCTTTGGGAACCGCTTGCGTAGCCCCACAGACCTGGGGGCTGCGGGCTTTCCTGCTGCCTTCAGCCTCAAAACCACCCTTTCCCACTTGGCCCCTGGCCATGCACAAAAATGGCCATACGGCTGGAGATGGGTCCCCCGCCCAAAGAACAAGCAGGGAAAACTATGCCTTGTTCTAAAGCTCTTTGGGAACCGCTTGCGTAGCCCCCCAGACCTGGGGCCTGCAGGCTTTCCTGCTGCCTTCAGCCTCAAAGCCACCCTTTAACACTTGGCGTCGTGGCAGGCACAAAAATGGCCTATGGCTGGAGATGGGTCCCATGCCCAAAGAGCCATCAGGGAAAACTATGCCTTGTTCTAAAGCTCTTTGGGAACCGCTTGCGTAGCCCCACAGACCTGGGGGCTGCAGGCTTTCCTGCTGCCTTCAGCCTCGACAGCACCCTTTCCCACTTGGCACCGCGCCAGGCACAAAAATGGCCATATGGCTGGAGATGGGTCCCCTGCCAAAAGAGCCAGCAGGGAAAACTATGCCTTGTTCTAAAGCTCTTTGGGAACCGCTTCCGTAGCCGCACAGACCTGGGGGCTGCGGGCTTTCCTGCTGCATTCAGACTCGACACCACCCTTTCCCACTTGGCGCCGCGCTAGGCACAAAAATGGCCTATGGCTGGAGATGGGTCCCATGCCCAAAGAGCCAGCAGGGAAAACTATGCCTTGTTCTAAAGCTCTTTGGGAACCGCTTGCGTAGCCCCACAGACCTGGGGGCTGCAGGCTTTCCTGCTGCCTTCAGCCTTTCAGCCTCGACACCACCCTTTCCCACTTGGTGCCGCGCCAGGCACAAAAATGGCCATACGGCTGGAGATGGGTCCCCTGCCAAAAGAGCCAGCAGGGAAAACTATGCCTTGTTCTAAAGCTCTTTGGGAACCACTTGCGTATCCGCACAGACCTGGGGGCTGCAGGCTTTCCTGCTGCCTTCAGCCTCGACACCACCCTTTCCCACTTGGTGCCGCGCCAGGCACAAAAATGGCCATACGGCTGGAGATGGGTCCCCCGCCCAAAGAGCCAGCAGGGAAAACTATGCCTTGTTCTAAAGCTCTTTGGGAACCACTTGCGTATCCGCACAGACCTGGGGGCTGCAGGCTTTCCTGCTGCCTTCAGCCTCGACACAACCCTTTCCCACTTGGCGCTGCGCCACGCACAAAAATGGCCATACGGCTGGAGATGGGTCCCCCGCCCAAAGAGCCAGCAGGGAAAACTATGCCTTGTTCTAAAGCTCTTTGGGAACCGCTTGGTAGCCCCACAGACCTGGGGGCTGCAGGCTTTGCTGCTGCCTTCAGCCTCGACAGCACCCTTTCCCACTTGGCGCCGGGCCAGGCACAAAAATGGCCATATGTCTGTAGATGGGTCCCCCGCCCAAAGAGCCAGCAGGGAAAACTATGCCTTGTTCTAAAGCTCTTTGGGAACCGCTTGCGTAGCCCCACAGACCTGGGGGCTGCGGATTTTCCTGCTGCCTTCAGCCTCGACACCACCCTTTCCCACTTGGCGCCGCGCTAGGCACAAAAATGGCCTATGGCTGGAGATGGGTCCCATGCCCAAAGAGCCAGCAGGGAAAACTATGCCTTGTTCTAAAGCTCTTTGGGAACCGCTTGCGTAGCCCCACAGAACTGGGGGCTGCGGGCTTTCCTGCTGCCTTCAACCTCGACACCACCCTTTCCCACTTGGCCCCTGGCCAGGCACAAAAATGGCCATACGGCTGGAGATGGGTCCCCCGCCCAAAGAGCCAGCAGGGAAAACTATGCCTTGTTCTAAAGCTCTTTGGGAACCGCTTGCGTAGCCTCACAGACCTGGGGGCTGCATGCTCTCCTGCTGCCTTCAGCCTCGACAGCACCCTTTCCCACTTGGCGCCGCGCCAGGCACAAAAATGGCCATATGGCTGGAGATGGGTCCCCCGCCCAAAGAGCCAGCAGGGAAAACTATGCCTTGTTCTAAAGCTCTTTGGGAACCGCTTGCGTAGCCCCACAGACCTGGGGGCTGTGGGCTTTCCTGCTGCCTTCAGACTCAAAACCACCCTTTCCCACTTGGCCCCTGGCCATGCACAAAAATGGCCATACGGCTGGAGATGGGTCCCCCGCCCAAAGAACAAGCAGGGAAAACTATGCCTTGTTCTAAAGCTCTTTGGGAACCGCTTGCGTACCCCCCAGACCTGGGGCCTGCAGGCTTTCCTGCTGCCTTCAGCCTCAAAGCCACCCTTTAACACTTGGCGTCGTGGCAGGCACAAAAATGGCCTATGGCTGGAGATGGGTCCCATGCCCAAAGAGCCATCAGGGAAAACTATGCCTTGTTCTAAAGCTCTTTGGGAACCGCTTGCGTAGCCCCACAGACCTGGGGGCTGCAGGCTTTCCTGCTGCCTTCAGCCTCGACAGCACCCTTTCCCACTTTGCGCCGCGCCAGGCACAAAAATGGCCATATGGCTGGAGATGGGTCCCCTGCCAAAAGAGCCAGCAGGGAAAACTATGCCTTGTTCTAAAGCTCTTTGGGAACCGCTTCCGTAGCCGCACAGACCTGGGGGCTGCGGGCTTTCCTGCTGCATTCAGACTCGACACCACCCTTTCCCACTTGGCGCCGCGCTAGGCACAAAAATGGCCTATGGCTGGAGATGGGTCCCATGCCCAAAGAGCCAGCAGGGAAAACTATGCCTTGTTCTAAAGCTCTTTGGGAACCGCTTGCGTAGCCCCACAGACCTGGGGGCTGCAGGCTTTCCTGCTGCCTTCAGCCTTTCAGCCTCGACACCACCCTTTCCCACTTGGCGCTGCGCCAGGCACAAAAATGGCCATACGGCTGGAGATGGGTCCCCCGCCCAAAGAGCCAGCAGGGAAAACTATGCCTTGTTCTAAAGCTCTTTGGGAACCGCTTGCGTAGCCCCACAGACCTGGGGGCTGCGGGCTTTCCTGCTGCCTTCAGCCTCGACACCACCCTTTCCCACTACGCACCGCGCCAGGCATAAAAATAGCCATGCGACTGGAGATGGGTCCCCCGCCCAAAGAGCCAGCTGGGAAAAATATGCCTTGTTCTAAAGCTCTTTGGGAACCGCTTGGTAGCCCCACAGACCTGGGGGCTGCAGGCTTTGCTGCTGCCTTCAGCCTCGACAGCACCCTTTCCCACTTGGCGCCGGGCCAGGCACAAAAATGGCCATATGTCTGGAGATGGGTCCCCCGCCCAAAGAGCCAGCAGGGAAAACTATGCCTTGTTCTAAAGCTCTTTGGGAACCGCTTGCGTAGCCGCACAGACCTGGGGGCTGCGGGCTTTCCTGCTGCCTTCAGCCTCGACACCACCCTTTCCCACTTGGCGCCGCGCTTGGCACAAAAATGGCCTATGGCTGGAGATGGGTCCCCCGCCCAAAGAGCCAGCAGGGAAAACTATGCCTTGTTCTAAAGCTCTTTGGGAACCGCTTGCGTAGCCCCACAGACCTGGGGGCTGCGGGCTTTCCTGCTGCCTTCAACCTCGACACCACCCTTTCCCACTTGGCCCCTGGCCAGGCACAAAAATGGCCATACGGCTGGAGATGGGTCCCCCGCCCAAAGAGCCAGCAGGGAAAACTATGCCTTGTTCTAAAGCTCTTTGGGAACCGCTTGCGTAGCCGCACAGACCTGGGGGCTGCAGGCTTTACTGCTGCCTTCAGCCTTGACACCACCCTTTCCCACTTGGCGCCACGCCACGCACAAAAATGGCCATACGGCTGGAGATGGGTCCCCCGCCCAAAGAGCCAGCAGGGAAAACTATGCCTTGTTCTAAAGCTCTTTGGGAACCACTTGCGTATCCGCACAGACCTGGGGGCTGCGTGCTCTCCTGCTGCCTTCAGCCTCGACAGCACCCTTTCCCACTTGGCGCCGCGCCAGGCACAAAAATGGCCATATGGCTGGAGATGGGTCCCCCGCCCAAAGAGCCAGCAGGGAAAACTATGCCTTGTTCTAAAGCTCTTTGGGAACCGCTTGCGTAGCCCCACAGACCTGGGGGCTGCAGGCTTTCCTGCTGCCTTCAGCCTCAAAGCCACCCTTTCCCAATTGGCGCCGCGCAAGGCACAAAAATGGCCATACGGCTGGAGATGGGTCCCCCGCCCAAAGAGCCAGCAGGGAAAACTATGCCTTGTTCTAAAGCTCTTTGTGAACCGCTTGGTAGCCGCACAGACCTGGGGGCTGCAGGCTTTGCTGCTGCCTTCAGCCTCAAAGCCACCCCTTCCCACTTGGCAATGCGCCAGGCACAAAAATGGCCTATGGCTGGAGATGGGTCCCCCGCCCAGAGAGCCAGCAGGGAAAACTATGCCTTGTTCTAAAGCTCTTTGGGAACCGCTTGCGTAGCCCCACAGACCTGGGGGCTGCGGGCTTTCCTGCTGCCTTCAGCCTCGACACCACCCTTTCCCACTTGGCGCCGCGCCAGGCACAAAAATGGCCATACGGCTGGAGATGGGTCCCCCGCCCAAAGAGCCAGCAGGGAAAACTATGCCTTGTTCTAAAGCTCTTTGCGAACCGCTTGCGTAGCCCCACAGACCTGGGGGCTGCGGGCTTTCCTGCTGCCTTCAGCCTCAAAGCCACCCTTTCCCACTACGCACCGCGCCAGGCACAAAAATGGCCATACGGCTGGAGATGGGTCCCCCGCCCAAAGAGCCAGCAGGGAAAACTATGCCTTGTTCTAAAGCTCTTTGGGAACCGCTTGCTTGGCCCCACAGACCTGGGGGCTGCGGGCTTTCCTGCTGCCTTCAGCCTCAAAGCCACCCTTTCCCACTACGCACCGCACCAGGCACAAAAATGGCCATACGGCTGGAGATGGGTCCCCCGCCCAAAGAGCCAGCAGGGAAAACTATGCCTTGTTCTAAAGCTCTTTGGGAACCGCTTGCGTAGCCCCACAGACCTGGGGGCTGCGGGCTTTCCTGCTGCCTTCAGCCTCAAAGCCACCCTTTCCCACTTGGCGCCGCGCCAGGCACAAAAATGGCCTATGGCTGGAGATGGGTCCCATGCCAAAAGAGCCAGCAAGGAAAACTATGCCTTGTTCTAAAGCTCTTTGGGAACCGCTTGCGTAGCCCCACAGACCTGGGGGCTGCAGGCTTTCCTGCTGCCTTCAGCCTCAAAGCCACCCTTTCCCACCTGGCGTCGTGCCAGGCACAAAAATGGCCTATGGCTGGAGGTGGGTCCCATGCCCAAAGAGCCATCAGGGAAAACTATGCCTTGTTCTAAAGCTCTTTGGGAACCGCTTGCTTGGCCCCACAGACCTGGGGGCTGCAGGCTTTTCTGCTGCCTTCAGCCTCGACACCACCCTTTCCCACTTGGCGCCGCACCAGGCACAAAAATGGCCATACGGCTGGAAATGGGTCCCCCGCCCAAAGAGCCAGCAGGGAAAACTATGCCTTGTTCTAAAGCTCTTTGGGAACCGCTTGCGTAGACCCACAGACCTGGGGGCTACGGGCTTTCCTGCTGCCTTCAGCCTCAAAGCCACCCTTTCCCACTTGGCGCCGGGCCAGGCACAAAAATGGCCATACGGCTGGAGATGGGTCCCCCGCCCAAAGAGCCAGCAGGGAAAACTATGCCTTGTTCTAAAGCTCTTTGGGAACCGCTTGCGTAGCCCCACAGACCTGGGGGCTGCGGGCTTTGCTGCTGCCTTCAGCCTCAAAGCCACCCTTTCCCACTTGGCGCCGCATCAGGCACAAAAATGGTCTATGGCAGGAGATGGGTCCCATGCCCATAGAGCCAGCAAGGAAAACTATGGCTTGTTCTAAATCTCTTTGGGAACCGCTTGCATAGCCCCACAGACCTGGGGGCTGCAGGCTTTCCTGCTGCCTTCAGCCTCAAAGCCACCCTTTCCCACTTGGCGCCGCGCTAGGCACAAAAATGGCCTATGGCTGGAGATGGGTATCCCCCCCAAAGAGCCAGCAGGGAAAACTATGCCTTGTTCTAAAGCTCTTTGGGAACCGCTTGCGTAGCCCCACAGACCTGGGGGCTGCGGGCTTTCCTGCTGCCTTCAACCTCGACACCACCCTTTCACACTTGGCGCCGTGCCAGGCACAAAAATGGGCATACGGCTGGAGATGGGTCCCCCGCCCAAAGAGCCAGCAGGGAAAATTATGCCTTGTTCTAAAGCTCTTTGGGAACCGCTTGCGTAGCCCCACAGACCTGGGGGCTGCAGGCTTTCCTGCTGCCTTCAGCCTCAAAGCCACCCTTTCCCACTTGGCGTCGCGCCAGGCACAAAAAAGGCCTATGGCTGGAGATGGGTCCCCCGCCCAAAGAGCCAGCAGGGAAAACTATGCCTTGTTCTAAAGCTCTTTGGGAACCGCTTGCGTAGCCGCACAGACCTGGGGGCTGCAGGCTTTCCTGCTGCCTTCAGCCTCAAAGCCACCCTTTCCCACTTTGCGCCGCATCAGGCACAAAAATGGCCATACGGCTGGAGATGGGTCCCCCGCCCAAAGAGCCAGCAGGGAAAACTATGCCTTGTTCTAAAGCTCTTTGGGAACCGCTTGCGTAGCCCCACAGACCTGGGGGCTGCGGGCTTTCCTGCTGCCTTCAGCCTCAAAGCCACCCTTTCCCACTTGGCGTCGCGCCAGGCACAAAAAAGGCCTATGGCTGGAGATGGGTCCCCCGCCCAAAGAGCCAGCAGGGAAAACTATGCCTTGTTCTAAAGCTCTTTGGGAACCGCTTGCGTAGCCCCACAGACCTGGGGGCTGCGGGCTTTGCTGCTGCCTTCAGCCTCAAAGCCACCCTTTCCCACTTGGCGCCGCATCAGGCACAAAAATGGTCTATGGCAGGAGATGGGTCCCATGCCCATAGAGCCAGCAAGGAAAACTATGCCTTGTTCTAAATCTCTTTGGGAACCGCTTGCATAGCCCCACAGACCTGGGGGCTGCAGGCTTTCCTGCTGCCTTCAGCCTCAAAGCCACCCTTTCCCACTTGGCGCCGCGCTAGGCACAAAAATGGCCTATGGCTGGAGATGGGTATCCCCCCCAAAGAGCCAGCAGGGAAAACTATGCCTTGTTCTAAAGCTCTTTGGGAACCGCTTGCGTAGCCCCACAGACCTGGGGGCTGCGGGCTTTCCTGCTGCCTTCAACCTCGACACCACCCTTTCACACTTGGCGCCGTGCCAGGCACAAAAATGGGCATACGGCTGGAGATGGGTCCCCCGCCCAAAGAGCCAGCAGGGAAAATTATGCCTTGTTCTAAAGCTCTTTGGGAACCGCTTGCGTAGCCCCACAGACCTGGGGGCTGCAGGCTTTCCTGCTGCCTTCAGCCTCAAAGCCACCCTTTCCCAATTGGCGTCGCGCCAGGCACAAAAAAGGCCTATGGCTGGAGATGGGTCCCCCGCCCAAAGAGCCAGCAGGGAAAACTATGCCTTGTTCTAAAGCTCTTTGGGAACCGCTTGCGTAGCCCCACAGACCTGGGGGCTGCGGGCTTTCCTGCTGCCTTCAGCCTCAAAGCCACCCTTTCCCACTTGGCCCCCCATCAGGCACAAAAATGGCCTATGGCTGGAGATGGGTCCCCCGCCCAAAGAGTCAGCAGGGAAAACTATGCCTTGTTCTAAAGCTCTTTGGGAACCGCTTGCGTAGCCGCACAGACCTGGGGGCTGCGGGCTTTCCTGCTGCCTTCAGCCTCAAAGCCACCCTTTCCCACTACGCACCGCGCCAGGCACAAAAATGGCCATACGGCTGGAGATGGGTCCCCCGCCCAAAGAGCCAGCAGGGAAAACTATGCCTTGTTCTAAAGCTCTTTGGGAACCGCTTGCTTGGCCCCACAGACCTGGGGGCTGCGGGCTTTCCTGCTGCCTTCAGCCTCAAAGCCACCCTTTCCCACTACGCACCGCGCCAGGCACAAAAATGGCCATACGCCTGGAGATGGGTCCCCCGCCCAAAGAGCCAGCAGGGAAAACTATGCCTTGTTCTAAAGCTCTTTGGGAACCGCTTGCGTAGCCCCACAGACCTGGGGGCTGCGGGCTTTCCTGCTGCCTTCAGCCTCAAAGCCACCCTTTCCCACTTGGCGCCGCGCCAGGCACAAAAATGGCCTATGGCTGGAGATGGGTCCCATGCCAAAAGAGCCAGCAAGGAAAACTATGCCTTGTTCTAAAGCTCTTTGGGAACCGCTTGCGTAGCCCCACAGACCTGGGGGCTGCGGGCTTTCCTGCTGCCTTCAGCCTCAAAGCCACCCTTTCCCACCTGGCGTCGTGCCAGGCACAAAAATGGCCTATGGCTGGAGGTGGGTCCCATGCCCAAAGAGCCATCAGGGAAAACTATGCCTTGTTCTAAAGCTCTTTGGGAACCGCTTGCGTAGCCCCACAGACCTGGGGGCTGCGGGCTTTCCTGCTGCCTTCAACCTCGACACCACCCTTTCACACTTGGCGCCGTGCCAGGCACAAAAATGGGCATACGGCTGGAGATGGGTCCCCCGCCCAAAGAGCCAGCAGGGAAAATTATGCCTTGTTCTAAAGCTCTTTGGGAACCGCTTGCGTAGCCCCACAGACCTGGGGGCTGCAGGCTTTCCTGCTGCCTTCAGCCTCAAAGCCACCCTTTCCCACTTGGCGTCGCGCCAGGCACAAAAAAGGCCTATGGCTGGAGATGGGTCCCCCGCCCAAAGAGCCAGCAGGGAAAACTATGCCTTGTTCTAAAGCTCTTTGGGAACCGCTTGCGTAGCCGCACAGACCTGGGGGCTGCAGGCTTTCCTGCTGCCTTCAGCCTCAAAGCCACCCTTTCCCACTTTGCGCCGCATCAGGCACAAAAATGGCCATACGGCTGGAGATGGGTCCCCCGCCCAAAGAGCCAGCAGGGAAAACTATGCCTTGTTCTAAAGCTCTTTGGGAACCGCTTGCGTAGCCCCACAGACCTGGGGGCTGCGGGCTTTCCTGCTGCCTTCAGCCTCAAAGCCACCCTTTCCCACTTGGCGTCGCGCCAGGCACAAAAAAGGCCTATGGCTGGAGATGGGTCCCCCGCCCAAAGAGCCAGCAGGGAAAACTATGCCTTGTTCTAAAGCTCTTTGGGAACCGCTTGCGTAGCCCCACAGACCTGGGGGCTGCGGGCTTTGCTGCTGCCTTCAGCCTCAAAGCCACCCTTTCCCACTTGGCGCCGCATCAGGCACAAAAATGGTCTATGGCAGGAGATGGGTCCCATGCCCATAGAGCCAGCAAGGAAAACTATGCCTTGTTCTAAATCTCTTTGGGAACCGCTTGCATAGCCCCACAGACCTGGGGGCTGCAGGCTTTCCTGCTGCCTTCAGCCTCAAAGCCACCCTTTCCCACTTGGCGCCGCGCTAGGCACAAAAATGGCCTATGGCTGGAGATGGGTATCCCCCCCAAAGAGCCAGCAGGGAAAACTATGCCTTGTTCTAAAGCTCTTTGGGAACCGCTTGCGTAGCCCCACAGACCTGGGGGCTGCGGGCTTTCCTGCTGCCTTCAACCTCGACACCACCCTTTCACACTTGGCGCCGTGCCAGGCACAAAAATGGGCATACGGCTGGAGATGGGTCCCCCGCCCAAAGAGCCAGCAGGGAAAATTATGCCTTGTTCTAAAGCTCTTTGGGAACCGCTTGCGTAGCCCCACAGACCTGGGGGCTGCAGGCTTTCCTGCTGCCTTCAGCCTCAAAGCCACCCTTTCCCACTTGGCGTCGCGCCAAGCACAAAAAAGGCCTATGGCTGGAGATGGGTCCCCCGCCCAAAGAGCCAGCAGGGAAAACTATGCCTTGTTCTAAAGCTCTTTGGGAACCGCTTGCGTAGCCCCACAGACCTGGGGGCTGCGGGCTTTCCTGCTGCCTTCAGCCTCAAAGCCACCCTTTCCCACTTGGCCCCCCATCAGGCACAAAAATGGCCTATGGCTGGAGATGGGTCCCCCGCCCAAAGAGTCAGCAGGGAAAACTATGCCTTGTTCTAAAGCTCTTTGGGAACCGCTTGCGTAGCCGCACAGACCTGGGGGCTGCGGGCTTTCTGCTGCCTTCAGCCTCAAAGCCACCCTTTCCCACTACGCACCGCGCCAGGCACAAAAATGGCCATACGGCTGGAGATGGGTCCCCCGCCCAAAGAGCCAGCAGGGAAAACTATGCCTTGTTCTAAAGCTCTTTGGGAACCGCTTGCTTGGCCCCACAGACCTGGGGGCTGCGGCTTTCCTGCTGCCTTCAGCCTCAAAGCCACCCTTTCCCACTACGCACCGCGCCAGGCACAAAAATGGCCATACGCCTGGAGATGGGTCCCCCCGCCCAAAGAGCCAGCAGGGAAAACTATGCCTTGTTCTAAAGCTCTTTGGGAACCGCTTGCGTAGCCCCACAGACCTGGGGGCTGCGGGCTTTCCTGCTGCCTTCAGCCTCAAAGCCACCCTTTCCCACTTGGCGCCGCGCCAGGCACAAAAATGGCCTATGGCTGGAGATGGGTCCCATGCCAAAAGAGCCAGCAAGGAAAACTATGCCTTGTTCTAAAGCTCTTTGGGAACCGCTTGCGTAGCCCCACAGACCTGGGGGCTGCGGGCTTTCCTGCTGCCTTCAGCCTCAAAGCCACCCTTTCCCACCTGGCGTCGTGCAGGCACAAAAATGGCCTATGGCTGGAGGTGGGTCCCATGCCCAAAGAGCCATCAGGGAAAACTATGCCTTGTTCTAAAGCTCTTTGGGAACCGCTTGCGTAGCCCCACAGACCTGGGGGCTGCGGGCTTTCCTGCTGCCTTCAACCTCGACACCACCCTTTCACACTTGGCGCCGTGCCAGGCACAAAAATGGGCATTACGGCTGGAGATGGGTCCCCCGCCCAAAGAGCCAGCAGGGAAAATTATGCCTTGTTCTAAAGCTCTTTGGGAACCGCTTGCGTAGCCCCACAGACCTGGGGGCTGCAGGCTTTCCTGCTGCCTTCAGCCTCAAAGCCACCCTTTCCCACTTGGCGTCGCGCCAGGCACAAAAAAGGGCCTATGGCTGGAGATGGGTCCCCCCGCCCAAAGAGCCAGCAGGGAAAAACTATGCCTTGTTCTAAAGCTCTTTGGGAACCGCTTGCGTAGCCCCACAGACCTGGGGGCTGCAGGCTTTCCTGCTGCCTTCAGCCTCAAAGCCACCCTTTCCCACTTTGCGCCGCATCAGGCACAAAAATGGCCATACGGCTGGAGATGGGTCCCCCGCCCAAAGAGCCAGCAGGGAAAACTATGCCTTGTTCTAAAGCTCTTTGGGAACCGCTTGCGTAGCCCCACAGACCTGGGGGCTGCGGGCTTTCCTGCTGCCTTCAGCCTCAAAGCCACCCTTTCCCACTTGGCCCCCCATCAGGCACAAAAATGGCCTATGGCTGGAGATGGGTCCCATGCCCTAAGAGTCAGCAGGGAAATCTATGCCTTGTTCTAAAGCTCTTTGGGAACCGCTTGCGTAGCCCCACAGACCTGGGGGCTGCGGGCTTTCCTGCTGCCTTCAGACTCGATACCACCCTTTCCGACTTGGCGCCGCGCCAGGCTCAAAAATGGCCATACGGCTGGAGATGGGTCCCCCGCCCAAAGAGCCAGCAGGGAAAACTATGCCTTGTTCTAAAGCTCTTTGGGAACCGCTTGCGTAGCCCCACAGACCTGGGGGCTGCGGGCTTTCCTGCTGCCTTCAGCCTCAAAACCACCCTTTCCCACTTGGCGCCGCGCTAGGCACAAAAATGGCCATACGGCTGGAGATGGGTCCCCCACCCAAAGAGCCAGCAGGGAAAACTATGCCTTGTTCTAAAGCTCTTTGGGAACCGCTTGCTTGGCCCCACAGACCTGGGGGCTGCAGGCTTTCCTGCTGCCTTCAGCCTCGACAACACCCTTTCCGACTACGCACCGCGCCAGGCTCAAAAATGGCCATACGGCTGGAGATGGGTCCCCCGCCCAAAGAGCCAGCAGGGAAAACTATGCCTTGTTCTAAAGCTCTTTGGGAACCGCTTGCGTAGCCCCACAGACCTGGGGGCTGCAGGCTTTCCTGCTGCCTTCAGCCTCGACAACAACCTTTCCCACTTGGCGCCGCGCTAGGCACAAAAATGGCCTATGGCTGGAGATGGGTCTCCCCCCCAAAGAGCCAGCAGGGAAAACTATGCCTTCTTCTAAAGCTCTTTGGGAACCACTTGCGTAGCCCCACAGACCTGGGGTCTGCGGGCTTTCCTGCTGCCTTCAGCCTCGACACCACCCTTTCCCACTTGGCGCCCCATCAGGCACAAAAATGGCCTATGGCTGGAGATGGGTCCCATGCCCAAAGAGCCAGCAGGGAAAAATATGCCGTGTTCGAAAGCTCTTTGGGAACCGCTTGCGTAGCCCCACAGACCTGGGGGCTGCGGGCTTTCCTGCTGCCTTCAGCCTCAAAGCCACCCTTTCCCACTTGGCGTCGTGCCAGGCACAAAAATGGCCATACGGCTGGAGATGGGTCCCCCGCCCAAAGAGCCAGCAGGGAAAACTATGCCTTGTTCTAAAGCTCTTTGGGAACCGCTTGCGTAGCCCCACAGACCTGGGGGCTGTGGGCTTTCCTGCTGCCTTCAGCCTCGACAGCACCCTTTCCCACTTGGCACTGCGCCAGGTGCCAAAATGGCCATACGGCTGGAGATGGGTCCCCCGCCCAAAGAGCCAGCAGGGAAAACTATGCCTTGTTCTAAAGCTCTTTGGGAACCGCTTCCATAGCCCCACAGACCTGGGGGCTGCAGGCTTTCCTGCTGCCTTCAGCCTCAAAGCCACCCTTTCCCACTTGGCGTCGTGCCAGGCACAAAAATGGCCTATGGCTGGAGATGGGTCCCATGCCCAAAGAGCCAGCAGGGAAAATTATGCCTTGTTCTAAAGCTCTTTGGGAACCGCTTGCGTAGCCCCACAGACCTGGGGGCTGTGGGCTTTCCTGCTGCCTTCAGCCTCGACAGCACCCTTTCCCACTTGGCACTGCGCCAGGTGCCAAAATGGCCATACGGCTGGAGATGGGTCCCCCGCCCAAAGAGCCAGCAGGGAAAACTATGCCTTGTTCTAAAGCTCTTTGGGAACCGCTTGCTTGGCCCCACAGACCTGGGGGCTGCAGGCTTTCCTGCTGCCTTCAGCCTCAAAACCACCCTTTCCCACTTGGCACCGCGCCAGGCACAAAAATGGCCATACGGCTGGAGATGGGTCCCCTGCCAAAAGAGCCAGCAGGGAAAACTATGCCTTGTTCTAAAGCTCTTTGGGAACCGCTTGCGTAGCCCCACAGACCTGGGGGCTGCGCACTTTCCTGCTGCCTTCAGCCTCGACAGCACCCTTTCCCACTTGGCACTGCGCCAGGCACAAAAATGGCCTATGGCTGGAGATGGGTCCCATGCCCAAAGAGCCAGCAGGGAAAACTATGCCTTGTTCTAAAGCTCTTTGGGAACCGCTTCCATAGCCCCACAGACCTGGGGGCTGCAGGCTTTCCTGCTGCCTTCAGCCTCAAAACCACCCTTTCCCACTTGGCACCGCGCCAGGCACAAAAATGGCCATACGGCTGGAGATGGGTCCCCTGCCAAAAGAGCCAGCAGGGAAAACTATGCCTTGTTCTAAAGCTCTTTGGGAACCGCTTGCGTAGCCCCACAGACCTGGGGGCTGTGGGCTTTCCTGCTGCCTTCAGCCTCGACACCACCCTTTCCCACTTGGCGCCGCGCCAGGCACAAAAATGGCCATACGGCTGGAGATGGGTCCCCCGCCCAAAGAGCCAGCAGGGAAAACTATGCCTTGTTCTAAAGCTCTTTGTGAACCGCTTGGTAGCCGCACAGACCTGGGGGCTGCAGGCTTTGCTGCTGCCTTCAGCCTCAAAACCACCCTTTCCCACTTGGCGCTGCGCCAGGCACAAAAATGGCCACACGGCTGGAGATGGGTCCCCTGCCAAAAGAGCCAGCAGGGAAAACTATGCCTTGTTCTAAAGCTCTTTGGGAACCGCTTGCGTAGCCCCACAGACCTGGGGGCTGCGCGCTTTCCTGCTGCCTTCAACCTCAACAGCACCCTTTCCCACTTGGCGCCCCATCAGGCACAAAAATGGCCTATGGCTGTAGATGGGTCCCATGCCCAAAGAGCCAGCAGGGAAAACTATGCCTTGTTCTAAAGCTCTTTGGGAACCGCTTGCGTAGCCCCACAGACCTGGGGGCTGCGGGCTTTCCTGCTGCCTTCAGCCTCGACAGCACCCTTTCCCACTTGGCGCCGCATCAGGCACAAAAATGGCCATACGGCTGCAGATGGGTCCCCCGCCCAAAGAGCCAGCAGGGAAAACTATGCCTTGTTCTAAAGCTCTTTGGGAACCGCTTGCGTAGCCCCACAGACCTGGGGGCTGCGGGCTTTCCTGCTGCATTCAGCCTCAAAGCCACCCTTTCCCACTTGGCGACGCGCCAGGCCCAATAATGGCCATACGTCTGGAGATGGGTCCCCCGCCCAAAGAGCCAGCAGGGAAAACTATGCCTTGTTCTAAAGCTCTTTGGGAACCGCTTGCGTAGCCCCACAGACCTGGGGGCTGCGGGCTTTCCTGCTGCCTTCAGCCTCCACACCACCCTTTCCCACTTGGCGCTGCGCCAGGCACAAAAATGGCCATACGGATGGAGATGGGTCCCCCGCCCAAAGAACAAGCAGGGAAAACTATGCCTTGTTCTAAAGCTCTTTGGGAACAGCTTGCGTAGCCCCACAGACCTGGGGGCTGCGGGCTTTCCTGCTACCTTCAGCCTCGACACCACCCTTTCCCACTTGGCGCCGCGCTAGGCACAAAAATGGCCATACGGCTGGAGATGGGTCCCCCTCCCAAAGAGCCAGCAGGGAAAACTATGCCTTGTTCTAAAGTTCTTTTTGAACCGCTTGCATAGCTGCACAGACCTGGGGGCTGCAGGCTTTCCTGCTGCCTTCAGCCTCAAAACCACCCTTTCCCACTTGGCGCCGCGCCAGGCACAAAAATGGCCATACGGCTGGAGATGGGTCCCCCGCCCAAAGAGCCAGCAGGGAAAACTATGCCTTGTTCTAAAGCTCTTTGGGAACCGCTTCCGTAGCCACACAGACCTGGGGGCTGCAGGCTTTCCTGCTGCCTTCAGCCTCGATACCACCCTTTCCCACTTGGCGCCGCGCCAGGCACAAAAATGCCCTATGGCTGGAGATGGGTCCCCCGCCCAGAGAGCCAGCAGGGAAAACTATGCCTTGTTCTAAAGCTCTTTGGGAACCGCTTGCGTAGCCCCACAGACCTGGGGGCTGCGGGCTTTCCTGCTGCCTTCAGCCTCAAAGCCACCCTTTCCCACTTGGCGCCGCGCCAGGCACAAAAATGGCCATACGGCTGGAGATGGGTCCCCTGCCAAAGGAGCCAGCAGGGAAAACTATGCCTTGTTCTAAAGCTCTTTGGGAACCGCTTGCGTAGCCCCACAGACCTGGGGGCTGCGGGCTTTCCTGCTGCCTTCAGACTCGACACCACCCTTTCCCACTTGGCGCCGCGCCAGGCATAAAAATGGCCATACGGCTGGAGATGGGTCCCCCGCCCAAAGAGCCAGCAGGGAAAACTATGCCTTGTTCTAAAGCTCTTTGTGAACCGCTTGGTAGCCGCACAGACCTGGGGGCTGCAGGCTTTGCTGCTGCCTTCAGTCTCAAAGCCACCCCTTCCCACTTGGCAATGCGCCAGGCACAAA
This sequence comes from Rissa tridactyla, assembly GCF_028500815.1. Taxonomy (NCBI): domain Eukaryota; kingdom Metazoa; phylum Chordata; class Aves; order Charadriiformes; family Laridae; genus Rissa; species Rissa tridactyla. Next base: position 347,340 of record NW_026529361.1, read on the forward strand.
AATGGCCTATGGCTGGAGATGGGTCCCCCGCCCAGAGAGCCAGCAGGGAAAACTATGCCTTGTTCTAAAGCTCTTTGGGAACCGCTTGCGTAGCCCCACAGACCTGGGGGCTGCAGGCTTTCCTGCTGCCTTCAGCCTCGACAACACCCTTTCCCACTTGGCGCCGCGCCAGGCACAAAAATGGCCTATGGCTGGAGATGGGTCCCCCGCCCAAAGAACAAGCAGGGAAAACTATGCCTTGTTCTAAAGCTCTTTGGGAACCGCTTGCGTAGCCCCACAGACCTGGGGGCTGCAGGCTTTCCTGCTGCCTTCAGCCTCAACAGCACCCTTTCCCACTTGGCGCCGCGCCATGCACAAAAATGGCCATACGGCTGGAGATGGGTCCCCCGCCCAAAGAGCCAGCAGGGAAAACTATGCCTTGTTCTAAAGCTCTTTGGGAACCGCTTGCGTAGCCCCACAGACCTGGGGGCTGCGGGCTTTCCTGCTGCCTTCAGCCTCGACACCACCCTTTCCCACTACGCACAGCGCCAGGCACAAAAATGGCCATACGGCTGGAGATGGGTCCCCCGCCCAAAGAGCCAGCAGGGAAAACTATGCCTTGTTCTAAAGCTCTTTGGGAACAGCTTGCGTAGCCCCACAGACCTGGGGGCTGCGGGCTTTCCTGCTGCCTTCAGCCTCAAAGCCACGCTTTCCCACTACGCACCGCGCCAGGCACAAAAATGGCCATACGGCTGGAGATGGGTCCCCCGCCCAAAGAGCCAGCAGGGAAAACTATGCCTTGTTCTAAAGCTCTTTGGGAACCGCTTGCGTAGCCCCACAGACCTGGGGGCTGCGGGCTTTCCTGCTGCCTTCAGCCTCAAAGCCACCCTTTCCCACTTGGCGCCGCGCCAGGCACAAAAACGGCCATACGGCTGGAGATGGGTCCCCCGCCCAAAGAGCCAGCAGGGAAAATTATGCCTTGTTCTAAAGCTCTTTGGGAACCGCTTGCTTGGCCCCACAGACCTGGGGGCTGCAGGCTTTCCTGCTGCCTTCAGCCTCAAAACCACCCTTTCCCACTTGGCAATGCGCCAGGCACAAAAATGGTCTATGGCTGGAGATGGGTCCCCCACCCAAAGAGCCAGCAGGGAAAACTATGCCTTGCTCTAAAGCTCTTTGCTAACCGCTTGCTTGGCCCCACAGACCTGGGGCTGCAGGCTTTGCTGCTGCCTTCAGCCTCAATTCCACCCTTTCCCACTTGGCGCCGCGCCAGGCACAAAAATGGCCATACGGCTGGAGATGGGTCCCCCGCCCAAAGAGCCAGCAGGGAAAACTATGCCTTGTTCTAAAGCTCTTTGGGAACCGCTTGCGTAGCCCCGCAGACCTGGGGGCTGCGGGCTTTCCTGCTGCCTTCAGCCTCAAAGCCACCCTTTCCCATTTGGCGCCACATCAGGCACAAAAATGGCCTATGGCTGGAGATGGGTCCCATGCCCAAAGAGCCAGCAGGGAAAACTATGCCTTGTTCTAAAGCTCTTTGGGAACCGCTTGCGTAGCCCCACAGACCTAAGGGCTGTGGGCCTTCCTGCTGCCTTCAGCCTCGACACCACCCTTTCCCACTTGGCCCCTGGCCACGCACAAAAATGGCCATACGGCTGGAGATGGGTCCCCCTCCCAAAGAGCCAGCAGGGAAAACTATGCCTTGTTCTAAAGCTCTTTGGGAACCGCTTGCATAGCCCCACAGACCTGTGGGCTGGAGGCTTTCCTGCTGCCTTCAGCCTCAAAACCACCCTTTCCCACTTGGCGCCGCGCCAGGCACAAAAATGGCCATACGGCTGGAGATGGGTCCCCCGCCCAAAGAGCCAGCAGGGAAAACTATGCCTTGTTCTAAAGCTCTTTGGGAACCGCTTCCGTAGCCACACAGACCTGGGGGCTGCAGGCTTTGCTGCTGCCTTCAGCCTCGACACCACCCTTTCCCACTTGGCGCCGCGCCAGGCACAAAAATGGCCATACGGCTGGAGATGGGTCCCCTGCCAAAAGAGCCAGCAGGGAAAACTATGCCTTGTTCTAAAGCTCTTTGGGAACCGCTTGCGTAGCCCCACAGACCTGGGGGCTGCAGGCTTTGCTGCTGCCTTCAGACTCGACACCACCCTTTCCCACTTGGCGCCGCGCCAGGCACAAAAATGGCCATACGGCTGGAGATGGGTCCCCCGCCCAAAGAGCCAGCAGGGAAAACTATGCCTTGTTCTAAAGCTCTTTGGGAACCGCTTGCGTAGCCCCACAGACCTGGGGGCTGCGGGCTTTCCTGCTGCCTTCAGCCTCAAAGCCACCCTTTCCCACTACGCACCGCGCCAGGCACAAAAATGGCCATACGGCTGGAGATGGGTCCCCCGCCCAAAGAGCCAGCAGGGAAAAATATGCCTTGTTCTAAAGCTCTTTGGGAACCGCTTGCGTAGCCCCACAGACCTGGGGGCTGCGGGCTTTCCTGCTGCCTTCAGCCTCAAAGCCACCCTTTCCCACTTGGCGCCGCGCCAGGCACAAAAATGGCCTATGGCTGGAGATGGGTCCCATGCCCAAAGAGCCAGCAAGGAAAACTATGCCTTGTTCTAAAGCTCTTTGGGAACCGCTTGCGTAGCCCCACAGACCTGGGGGCTGCAGGCTTTCCTGCTGCCTTCAGCCTCAAAGCCACCCTTTCCCACCTGGCGTCGTGCCAGGCACAAAAATGGCCTATGGCTGGAGGTGGGTCCCATGCCCAAAGAGCCAGCAGGGAAAACTATGCCTTGTTCTAAAGCTCTTTGGGAACCGCTTGCTTGGCCCCACAGACCTGGGGGCTGCGGGCTTTCCTGCTGCCTTCAGCCTCAAAGCCACCCTTTCTCACTACGCACCGCGCCAGGCACAAAAATGGCCATACGACTGGAGATGGGTCCCCCGCCCAAAGAGCCAGCAGGGAAAACTATGCCTTGTTCTAAAGCTCTTTGGGAACCGCTTGCGTAGCCCCACAGACCTGGGGGCTGCAGGCTTTGCTGCTGCCTTCAGCCTCGACACCACCCTTTCCCACTTGGCGCCGCGCCAGGCACAAAAATGGCCTATGACTGGAGATGGGTCCCCCCGCCCAAAGAACAAGCAGGGAAAATTATGCCTTGTTCTAAAGCTCTTTGGGAACCGCTTGCTTGGCCCTACAGACCTGGGGGCTGCAGGCTTTGCTGCTGCCTTCAGCCTCAAAGCCACCCTTTCCCACTTGGCGCTGCGCCAGGCACAAAAATGGCCATACGGCTGGAGATGGGTCCCCCGCCCAAAGAGCCAGCAGGGAAAACTATGCCTTGTTCTAAAGCTCTTTGGGAACCGCTTGCGTAGCCGCACAGACCTGGGGGCTGCAGGCTTTGCTGCTGCCTTCAGCCTCAAAGCCACCCTTTCCCACTTGGCGCCGCGCCAAGCACAAAAATGGCCATACGGATGGAGATGGGTCCCCCTGCCAAAAGAGCCAGCAGGGAAAACTATGCCTTGTTCTAAAGCTCTTTGGGAACCGCTTGCGTAGCCCCACAGACCTGGGGGCTGCGGGCTTTGCTGCTGCCTTCAGCCTCAAAGCCACCCTTTCCCACTTGGCGCCGCATCAGGCACAAAAATGGCCTATGGCTGGAGATGGGTCCCATGCCCAAAGACCCAGCAAGGAAAACTATGCCTTGTTCTAAAGCTCTTTGGGAACCGCTTGCGTAGCCCCACAGACCTGGGGGCTGCGGGCTTTGCTGCTGCCTTCAGCCTGAAAGCCACCCTTTCCCACTTGGCGTCGCGCTAGGCACAAAAATGGCCATACGGCTGGAGATGGGTCGCATGCCCTAAGAGCCAGCAGGGAAATCTATGCCTTGTTCTAAAGCTCTTTGGGAACAGCTTGCGTAGCCCCACAGACCTGGAGGCTGGAGGCTTTGCTGCTGCCTTCAGCCTCAAAACCACCCTTTCCCACTTGGCGCCGGGCCAGGCCCAAAAATGGCCATACGGCTGCAGATGGGTCCCCCGCCCAAAGAGCCAGCAGGGAAAACTATGCCTTGTTCTAAAGCTCTTTGGGAACCGCTTCCGTAGCCACACAGACATGGGGGCTGCAGGCTTTGCTGCTGCCTTCAGCCTCGACACCACCCTTTCCCACTTGGCGCCGCGCCCGGCACAAAAATGGCCTATGGCTGGAGATGGGTCCCCCGCCCAGAGAGGCAGCAGGGAAAATTATGCCTTGTTCTAAAGCTCTTTGGGAACCGCTTGCGTAGCCCCACAGACCTGGGGGCTGCGGGCTTTCCTGCTGCCTTCAACCTCGACACCACCCTTTCACACTTGGCGCCGTGCCAGGCACAAAAATGGGCATACGGCTGGAGATGGGTCCCCCGCCCAAAGAGCCAGCAGGGAAAATTATGCCTTGTTCTAAAGCTCTTTGGGAACCGCTTGCGTAGCCCCACAGACCTGGGGGCTGCAGGCTTTCCTGCTGCCTTCAGCCTCAAAGCCACCCTTTCCCACTTGGCGTCGCGCCAGGCACAAAAAAAGGCCTATGGCTGGAGATGGGTCCCCCGCCCAAAGAGCCAGCAGGGAAAACTATGCCTTGTTCTAAAGCTCTTTGGGAACCGCTTGCGTAGCCGCACAGACCTGGGGGCTGTAGGCTTTCCTGCTGCCTTCAGCCTCAAAGCCACCCTTTCCCACTTTGCGCCGCATCAGGCACAAAAATGGCCATACGGCTGGAGATGGGTCCCCCGCCCAAAGAGCCAGCAGGGAAAACTATGCCTTGTTCTAAAGCTCTTTGGGAACCGCTTGCGTAGCCCCACAGACCTGGGGGCTGCGGGCTTTCCTGCTGCCTTCAGCCTCAAAGCCACCCTTTCCCACTTGGCCCCCCATCAGGCACAAAAATGGCCTATGGCTGGAGATGGGTCCCATGCCCTAAGAGCCAGCAGGGAAATCTATGCCTTGTTCTAAAGCTCTTTGGGAACCGCTTGCGTAGCCACACAGACCTGGGGGCTGCGGGCTTTCCTGCTGCCTTCAGACTCGATACCACCCTTTCCGACTTGGCGCCGCGCCAGGCTCAAAAATGGCCATACGGCTGGAGATGGGTCCCATGCCCAAAGAGCCAGCAGGGAAAACTATGCCTTGTTCTAAAGCTCTTTGGGAACCGCTTGCGTAGCCCCACAGACCTGGGGGCTGCGGGCTTTGCTGCTGCCTTCAGCCTCAAAGCCACCCTTTCCCACTTGGCGCCGCATCAGGCACAAAAATGGCCTATGGCTGGAGATGGGTCCCATGCCCAAAGACCCAGCAAGGAAAACTATGCCTTGTTCTAAAGCTCTTTGGGAACCGCTTGCGTAGCCCCACAGACCTGGGGGCTGCGGGCTTTGCTGCTGCCTTCAGCCTGAAAGCCACCCTTTCCCACTTGGCGTCGCGCTAGGCACAAAAATGGCCATACGGCTGGAGATGGGTCCCCCGCCCAAAGAGCCAGCAGGGAAAACTATGCCTTGTTCTAAAGCTCTTTGGGAACAGCTTGCGTAGCCCCACAGACCTGGAGGCTGGAGGCTTTGCTGCTGCCTTCAGCCTCAAAACCACCCTTTCCCACTTGGCGCCGGGCCAGGCCCAAAAATGGCCATACGGCTGGAGATGGGTCCCCCGCCCAAAGAGCCAGCAGGGAAAACTATGCCTTGTTCTAAAGCTCTTTGGGAACCGCTTCCGTAGCCACACAGACATGGGGGCTGCAGGCTTTGCTGCTGCCTTCAGCCTCGACACCACCCTTTCCCACTTGGCGCCGCGCCCGGCACAAAAATGGCCTATGGCTGGAGATGGGTCCCCCGCCCAGAGAGGCAGCAGGGAAAATTATGCCTTGTTCTAAAGCTCTTTGGGAACCGCTTGCGTAGCCCCACAGACCTGGGGGCTGCGGGCTTTCCTGCTGCCTTCAACCTCGACACCACCCTTTCACACTTGGCGCCGTGCCAGGCACAAAAATGGGCATACGGCTGGAGATGGGTCCCCCGCCCAAAGAGCCAGCAGGGAAAATTATGCCTTGTTCTAAAGCTCTTTGGGAACCGCTTGCGTAGCCCCACAGACCTGGGGGCTGCAGGCTTTCCTGCTGCCTTCAGCCTCAAAGCCACCCTTTCCCACTTGGCGTCGCGCCAGGCACTAAAAAGGCCTATGGCTGGAGATGGGTCCCCCGCCCAAAGAGCCAGCAGGGAAAACTATGCCTTGTTCTAAAGCTCTTTGGGAACCGCTTGCGTAGCCGCACAGACCTGGGGGCTGTAGGCTTTCCTGCTGCCTTCAGCCTCAAAGCCACCCTTTCCCACTTTGCGCCGCATCAGGCACAAAAATGGCCATACGGCTGGAGATGGGTCCCCCGCCCAAAGAGCCAGCAGGGAAAACTATGCCTTGTTCTAAAGCTCTTTGGGAACCGCTTGCGTAGCCCCACAGACCTGGGGGCTGCGGGCTTTCCTGCTGCCTTCAGCCTCAAAGCCACCCTTTCCCACTTGGCCCCCCATCAGGCACAAAAATGGCCTATGGCTGGAGATGGGTCCCATGCCCTAAGAGCCAGCAGGGAAATCTATGCCTTGTTCTAAAGCTCTTTGGGAACCGCTTGCGTAGCCCCACAGACCTGGGGGCTGCGGGCTTTCCTGCTGCCTTCAGACTCGATACCACCCTTTCCGACTTGGCGCCGCGCCAGGCTCAAAAATGGCCATACGGCTGGAGATGGGTCCCATGCCCAAAGAGCCAGCAGGGAAAACTATGCCTTGTTCTAAAGCTCTTTGGGAACCGCTTGCGTAGCCCCACAGACCTGGGGGCTGCGGGCTTTCCTGCTGCCTTCAGCCTCAAAACCACCCTTTCCCACTTGGCGCCGCGCTAGGCACAAAAATGGCCATACGGCTGGAGATGGGTCCCATGCCCAAAGAGCCAGCACGGAAAACTATGCCTTGTTCTAAAGCTCTTTGGGAACAGCTTGCGTAGCCCCACAGACCTGGGGGCTGTGGGCTTTCCTGCTGCCTTCAGCCTCGACAGCACCCTTTCCCACTTGGCACTGCGCCAGGTGCCAAAATGGCCATACGGCTGGAGATGGGTCCCCCGCCCAAAGAGCCAGCAGGGAAAACTATGCCTTGTTCTAAAGCTCTTTGGGAACCGCTTCCATAGCCCCACAGACCTGGGGGCTGCAGGCTTTCCTGCTGCCTTCAGCCTCAAAGCCACCCTTTCCCACTTGGCGTCGTGCCAGGCACAAAAATGGCCTATGGCTGGAGATGGGTCCCATGCCCAAAGAGCCAGCAGGGAAAATTATGCCTTGTTCTAAAGCTCTTTGGGAACCGCTTGCGTAGCCCCACAGACCTGGGGGCTGTGGGCTTTCCTGCTGCCTTCAGCCTTGACAGCACCCTTTCCCACTTGGCACTGCGCCAGGTGCCAAAATGGCCATACGGCTGGAGATGGGTCCCCCGCCCAAAGAGCCAGCAGGGAAAACTATGCCTTGTTCTAAAGCTCTTTGGGAACCGCTTGCTTGGCCCCACAGACCTGGGGGCTGCGGGCTTTCCTGCTGCCTTCAGCCTCAAAACCACCCTTTCCCACTTGGCACCGCGCCAGGCACAAAAATGGCCATACGGCTGGAGATGGGTCCCCTGCCAAAAGAGCCAGCAGGGAAAACTATGCCTTGTTCTAAAGCTCTTTGGGAACCGCTTGCGTAGCCCCACAGACCTGGGGGCTGCGCACTTTCCTGCTGCCTTCAGCCTCGACAGCACCCTTTCCCACTTGGCACTGCGCCAGGCACAAAAATGGCCTATGGCTGGAGATGGGTCCCATGCCCAAAGAGCCAGCAGGGAAAACTATGCCTTGTTCTAAAGCTCTTTGGGAACCGCTTCCATAGCCCCACAGACCTGGGGGCTGCAGGCTTTCCTGCTGCCTTCAGCCTCAAAGCCACCCTTTCCCACTTGGCGCCGCATCAGGCACAAAAATGGCCATACGGCTGCAGATGGGTCCCCCGCCCAAAGAGCCAGCAGGGAAAACTATGCCTTGTTCTAAAGCTCTTTGTGAACCGCTTGCATAGCCGCACAGACCTGGGGGCTGCAGGCTTTCCTGCTGCCTTCAGCCTCGACACTACCCTTTCCCACTTGGCAATGCACCAGGCAAAAAAATGGCCATATGTCTGGAGATGGGTCCCCAGCCCAAAGAGCCAGCAGGGAAAACTATGCCTTGTTCTAAAGCTCTTTGGGAACCGCTTGCGTAGCCCCACAGACCTGGGGGCTGCAGGCTTTCCTGCTGCCTTCAGCCTCGACACGACCCTGTCCCACTTGGCGCCGCGCTAGGCACAAAAATGGTCTATGGCTGGAGACGGGTCCACCGCCCAAAGAGCCAGCAGGGAAAACTATGCCTTGTTCTAAAGTTCTTTGGGAACCGCTTGCTTGGCCCCACAGACCTGGGGGCTGCGGGCTTTGCTGCTGCCTTCAGCCTCAAAGCCACCCTTTACCACTTGGCGCCGCGCTAGGCACAAAAATGGCCATACGGCTGGAGATGGGTTCCCCGCCCAAAGAGCCAGCAGGGAAAACTATGCCTTGTTCTAAAGCTCTTTGGGAACCGCTTGCATAGCCCCACAGACCTGGGGGCTGCGGGCTTTCCTGCTGCCTTCAGCCTCAAAACCACCCTTTCCCACTTGGCGCCGCGCCAGGCACAAAAATGGCCATACGGCTGGAGATGGGTCCCCCGCCCAAAGAGCCAGCAGGGAAAACTATGCCTTGTTCTAAAGCTCTTTGGGAACCGCTTCCGTAGCCACACAGACCTGGGGGCTGCAGGCTTTGCTGCTGCCTTCAGCCTCGATACCACCCTTTCCCACTTGGCGCCGCGCCAGGCACAAAAATGCCCTATGGCTGGAGATGGGTCCCCCGCCCAGAGAGCCAGCAGGGAAAACTATGCCTTGTTCTAAAGCTCTTTGGGAACCGCTTGCGTAGCCCCACAGACCTGGGGGCTGCGGGCTTTCCTGCTGCCTTCAGCCTCAAAGCCACCCTTTCCCACTTGGCGCCGCGCCAGGCACAAAAATGGCCATACGGCTGGAGATGGGTCCCCTGCCAAAGGAGCCAGCAGGGAAAACTATGCCTTGTTCTAAAGCTCTTTGGGAACCGCTTGCGTAGCCCCACAGACCTGGGGGCTGCGGGCTTTCCTGCTGCCTTCAGACTCGACACCACCCTTTCCCACTTGGCGCCGCGCCAGGCACAAAAATGGCCATACGGCTGGAGATGGGTCCCCCGCCCAAAGAGCCAGCAGGGAAAACTATGCCTTGTTCTAAAGCTCTTTGTGAACCGCTTGGTAGCCGCACAGACCTGGGGGCTGCAGGCTTTGCTGCTGCCTTCAGTCTCAAAGCCACCCCTTCCCACTTGGCAATGCGCCAGGCACAAAAATGGCCTATGGCTGGAGATGGGTCCCCCGCCCAGAGAGCCAGCAGGGAAAACTATGCCTTGTTCTAAAGCTCTTTGGGAACCGCTTGCGTAGCCCCACAGACCTGGGGGCTGCAGGCTTTCCTGCTGCCTTCAGCCTCGACAACACCCTTTCCCACTTGGCGCCGCGCCAGGCCCAAAAATGGCCTATGGCTGGAGATGGGTCCCCCGCCCAAAGAGCCAGCAGGGAAAACTATGCCTTGTTCTAAAGCTCTTTGGGAACCGCTTGCATAACCCCACAGACCTGGGGGCTGCAGGCTTTCCTGCTGCCTTCAGCCTCAACAGCACCCTTTCCCACTTGGCGCCGCGCCAGGCACAAAAATGGCCATACGGCTGGAGATGGGTCCCCCGCCCAAAGAGCCAGCAGGGAAAACTATGCCTTGTTCTAAAGCTCTTTGGGAACCGCTTGCGTAGCCCCACAGACCTGGGGGCTGCGGGCTTTCCTGCTGCCTTCAGCCTCGACACCACCCTTTCCCACTACGCACAGCGCCAGGCACAAAAATGGCCATACGGCTGGAGATGGGTCCCCCGCCCAAAGAGCCAGCAGGGAAAACTATGCCTTGTTCTAAAGCTCTTTGGGAACCGCTTGCGTAGCCCCACAGACCTGGGGGCTGCGGGCTTTCCTGCTGCCTTCAGCCTCCACACCACCCTTTCCCACTTGGCGCCGCGCCAGGCACAAAAACGGCCATACGGCTGGAGATGGGTCCCCCGCCCAAAGAGCCAGCAGGGAAAATTATGCCTTGTTCTAAAGCTCTTTGGGAACCGCTTGCTTGGCCCCACAGACCTGGGGGCTGCAGGCTTTCCTGCTGCCTTCAGCCTCAAAACCACCCTTTCCCACTTGGCAATGCGCCAGGCACAAAAATGGCCATATGTCTGGAGATGGGTCCCCAGCCCAAAGAGCCAGCAGGGAAAACTATGCCTTGTTCTAAAGCTCTTTGGGAACCGCTTGCGTAGCCCCACAGACCTGGGGGCTGCGGGCTTTCCTGCTGCCTTCAGCCTCGACACCACCCTTTCCCACTTGGCGCCGCGCTAGGCACAAAAATGGTCTATGGCTGGAGATGGGTCCCCCACCCAAAGAGCCAGCAGGGAAAACTATGCCTTGCTCTAAAGCTCTTTGGGAACCGCTTGCTTGGCCCCACAGACCTGGGGGCTGCAGGCTTTGCTGCTGCCTTCAGCCTCAAAGCCACCCTTTCCCACTTGGCGCCGCGCCAGGCACAAAAATGGCCATACGGCTGGAGATGGGTCCCCCGCCCAAAGAGCCAGCAGGGAAAACTATGCCTTGTTCTAAAGCTCTTTGGGAACCGCTTGCGTAGCCCCGCAGACCTGGGGGCTGCGGGCTTTCCTGCTGCCTTCAGCCTCAAAGCCACCCTTTCCCATTTGGCGCCACATCAGGCACAAAAATGGCCTATGGCTGGAGATGGGTCCCATGCCCAAAGAGCCAGCAAGGAAAACTATGCCTTGTTCTAAAGCTCTTTGGGAACCGCTTGCGTAGCCCCACAGACCTAAGGGCTGTGGGCCTTCCTGCTGCCTTCAGCCTCGACACCACCCTTTCCCACTTGGCCCCTGGCCACGCACAAAAATGGCCATACGGCTGGAGATGGGTTCCCCGCCCAAAGAGCCAGCAGGGAAAACTATGCCTTGTTCTAAAGCTCTTTGGGAACCGCTTGCATAGCCCCACAGACCTGTGGGCTGGAGGCTTTCCTGCTGCCTTCAGCCTCAAAACCACCCTTTCCCACTTGGCGCCGCGCCAGGCACAAAAATGGCCATACGGCTGGAGATGGGTCCCCCGCCCAAAGAGCCAGCAGGGAAAACTATGCCTTGTTCTAAAGCTCTTTGGGAACCGCTTCCGTAGCCACACAGACCTGGGGGCTGCAGGCTTTGCTGCTGCCTTCAGCCTCGACACCACCCTTTCCCACTTGGCGCCGCGCCAGGCACAAAAATGGCCATACGGCTGGAGATGGGTCCCCTGCCAAAAGAGCCAGCAGGGAAAACTATGCCTTGTTCTAAAGCTCTTTGTGAACCGCTTGGTAGCCGCACAGACCTGGGGGCTGCAGGCTTTGCTGCTGCCTTCAGCCTCAAAGCCACCCCTTCCCACTTGGCAATGCGCCAGGCACAAAAATGGCCTATGGCTGGAGATGGGTCCCCCGCCCAGAGAGCCAGCAGGGAAAACTATGCCTTGTTCTAAAGCTCTTTGGGAACCGCTTGCGTAGCCCCACAGACCTGGGGGCTGCAGGCTTTCCTGCTGCCTTCAGCCTCGAAAACAACCTTTCCCACTTGGCGCCGCGCCAGGCACAAAAATGGCCATACGGCTGGAGATGGGTCCCCCGCCCAAAGAGCCAGCAGGGAAAACTATGCCTTGTTCTAAAGCTCTTTGGGAACCGCTTGCGTAGCCCCACAGACCTGGGGGCTGCGCACTTTCCTGCTGCCTTCAGCCTCGACAGCACCCTTTCCCACTTGGCACTGCGCCAGGCACAAAAATGGCCTATGGCTGGAGATGGGTCCCATGCCCAAAGAGCCAGCAGGGAAAACTATGCCTTGTTCTAAAGCTCTTTGGGAACCGCTTCCATAGCCCCACAGACCTGGGGGCTGCAGGCTTTCCTGCTGCCTTCAGCCTCAAAGCCACCCTTTCCCACTTGGCGCCGCATCAGGCACAAAAATGGCCATACGGCTGCAGATGGGTCCCCCGCCCAAAGAGCCAGCAGGGAAAACTATGCCTTGTTCTAAAGCTCTTTGTGAACCGCTTGCATAGCCGCACAGACCTGGGGGCTGCAGGCTTTCCTGCTGCCTTCAGCCTCGACACTACCCTTTCCCACTTGGCAATGCACCAGGCAAAAAAATGGCCATATGTCTGGAGATGGGTCCCCAGCCCAAAGAGCCAGCAGGGAAAACTATGCCTTGTTCTAAAGCTCTTTGGGAACCGCTTGCGTAGCCCCACAGACCTGGGGGCTGCAGGCTTTCCTGCTGCCTTCAGCCTCGACACGACCCTGTCCCACTTGGCGCCGCGCTAGGCACAAAAATGGTCTATGGCTGGAGACGGGTCCACCGCCCAAAGAGCCAGCAGGGAAAACTATGCCTTGTTCTAAAGTTCTTTGGGAACCGCTTGCTTGGCCCCACAGACCTGGGGGCTGCGGGCTTTGCTGCTGCCTTCAGCCTCAAAGCCACCCTTTACCACTTGGCGCCGCGCTAGGCACAAAAATGGCCATACGGCTGGAGATGGGTTCCCCGCCCAAAGAGCCAGCAGGGAAAACTATGCCTTGTTCTAAAGCTCTTTGGGAACCGCTTGCATAGCCCCACAGACCTGGGGGCTGCGGGCTTTCCTGCTGCCTTCAGCCTCAAAACCACCCTTTCCCACTTGGCGCCGCGCCAGGCACAAAAATGGCCATACGGCTGGAGATGGGTCCCCCGCCCAAAGAGCCAGCAGGGAAAACTATGCCTTGTTCTAAAGCTCTTTGGGAACCGCTTCCGTAGCCACACAGACCTGGGGGCTGCAGGCTTTGCTGCTGCCTTCAGCCTCGATACCACCCTTTCCCACTTGGCGCCGCGCCAGGCACAAAAATGCCCTATGGCTGGAGATGGGTCCCCCGCCCAGAGAGCCAGCAGGGAAAACTATGCCTTGTTCTAAAGCTCTTTGGGAACCGCTTGCGTAGCCCCACAGACCTGGGGGCTGCGGGCTTTCCTGCTGCCTTCAGCCTCAAAGCCACCCTTTCCCACTTGGCGCCGCGCCAGGCACAAAAATGGCCATACGGCTGGAGATGGGTCCCCTGCCAAAGGAGCCAGCAGGGAAAACTATGCCTTGTTCTAAAGCTCTTTGGGAACCGCTTGCGTAGCCCCACAGACCTGGGGGCTGCGGGCTTTCCTGCTGCCTTCAGACTCGACACCACCCTTTCCCACTTGGCGCCGCGCCAGGCACAAAAATGGCCATACGGCTGGAGATGGGTCCCCCGCCCAAAGAGCCAGCAGGGAAAACTATGCCTTGTTCTAAAGCTCTTTGTGAACCGCTTGGTAGCCGCACAGACCTGGGGGCTGCAGGCTTTGCTGCTGCCTTCAGTCTCAAAGCCACCCCTTCCCACTTGGCAATGCGCCAGGCACAAAAATGGCCTATGGCTGGAGATGGGTCCCCCGCCCAGAGAGCCAGCAGGGAAAACTATGCCTTGTTCTAAAGCTCTTTGGGAACCGCTTGCGTAGCCCCACAGACCTGGGGGCTGCAGGCTTTCCTGCTGCCTTCAGCCTCGACAACACCCTTTCCCACTTGGCGCCGCGCCAGGCCCAAAAATGGCCTATGGCTGGAGATGGGTCCCCCGCCCAAAGAGCCAGCAGGGAAAACTATGCCTTGTTCTAAAGCTCTTTGGGAACCGCTTGCATAACCCCACAGACCTGGGGGCTGCAGGCTTTCCTGCTGCCTTCAGCCTCAACAGCACCCTTTCCCACTTGGCGCCGCGCCAGGCACAAAAATGGCCATACGGCTGGAGATGGGTCCCCCGCCCAAAGAGCCAGCAGGGAAAACTATGCCTTGTTCTAAAGCTCTTTGGGAACCGCTTGCGTAGCCCCACAGACCTGGGGGCTGCGGGCTTTCCTGCTGCCTTCAGCCTCGACACCACCCTTTCCCACTACGCACAGCGCCAGGCACAAAAATGGCCATACGGCTGGAGATGGGTCCCCCGCCCAAAGAGCCAGCAGGGAAAACTATGCCTTGTTCTAAAGCTCTTTGGGAACCGCTTGCGTAGCCCCACAGACCTGGGGGCTGCGGGCTTTCCTGCTGCCTTCAGCCTCCACACCACCCTTTCCCACTTGGCGCCGCGCCAGGCACAAAAACGGCCATACGGCTGGAGATGGGTCCCCCGCCCAAAGAGCCAGCAGGGAAAATTATGCCTTGTTCTAAAGCTCTTTGGGAACCGCTTGCTTGGCCCCACAGACCTGGGGGCTGCAGGCTTTCCTGCTGCCTTCAGCCTCAAAACCACCCTTTCCCACTTGGCAATGCGCCAGGCACAAAAATGGCCATATGTCTGGAGATGGGTCCCCAGCCCAAAGAGCCAGCAGGGAAAACTATGCCTTGTTCTAAAGCTCTTTGGGAACCGCTTGCGTAGCCCCACAGACCTGGGGGCTGCGGGCTTTCCTGCTGCCTTCAGCCTCGACACCACCCTTTCCCACTTGGCGCCGCGCTAGGCACAAAAATGGTCTATGGCTGGAGATGGGTCCCCCACCCAAAGAGCCAGCAGGGAAAACTATGCCTTGCTCTAAAGCTCTTTGGGAACCGCTTGCTTGGCCCCACAGACCTGGGGGCTGCAGGCTTTGCTGCTGCCTTCAGCCTCAAAGCCACCCTTTCCCACTTGGCGCCGCGCCAGGCACAAAAATGGCCATACGGCTGGAGATGGGTCCCCCGCCCAAAGAGCCAGCAGGGAAAACTATGCCTTGTTCTAAAGCTCTTTGGGAACCGCTTGCGTAGCCCCGCAGACCTGGGGGCTGCGGGCTTTCCTGCTGCCTTCAGCCTCAAAGCCACCCTTTCCCATTTGGCGCCACATCAGGCACAAAAATGGCCTATGGCTGGAGATGGGTCCCATGCCCAAAGAGCCAGCAAGGAAAACTATGCCTTGTTCTAAAGCTCTTTGGGAACCGCTTGCGTAGCCCCACAGACCTAAGGGCTGTGGGCCTTCCTGCTGCCTTCAGCCTCGACACCACCCTTTCCCACTTGGCCCCTGGCCACGCACAAAAATGGCCATACGGCTGGAGATGGGTCCCCCTGCCAAAGAGCCAGCAGGGAAAACTATGCCTTGTTCTAAAGCTCTTTGGGAACCGCTTGCATAGCCCCACAGACCTGTGGGCTGGAGGCTTTCCTGCTGCCTTCAGCCTCAAAACCACCCTTTCCCACTTGGCGCCGCGCCAGGCACAAAAATGGCCATACGGCTGGAGATGGGTCCCCCGCCCAAAGAGCCAGCAGGGAAAACTATGCCTTGTTCTAAAGCTCTTTGGGAACCGCTTCCGTAGCCACACAGACCTGGGGGCTGCAGGCTTTGCTGCTGCCTTCAGCCTCGACACCACCCTTTCCCACTTGGCGCCGCGCCAGGCACAAAAATGGCCATACGGCTGGAGATGGGTCCCCTGCCAAAAGAGCCAGCAGGGAAAACTATGCCTTGTTCTAAAGCTCTTTGTGAACCGCTTGGTAGCCGCACAGACCTGGGGGCTGCAGGCTTTGCTGCTGCCTTCAGCCTCAAAGCCACCCCTTCCCACTTGGCAATGCGCCAGGCACAAAAATGGCCTATGGCTGGAGATGGGTCCCCCGCCCAGAGAGCCAGCAGGGAAAACTATGCCTTGTTCTAAAGCTCTTTGGGAACCGCTTGCGTAGCCCCACAGACCTGGGGGCTGCAGGCTTTCCTGCTGCCTTCAGCCTCGAAAACAACCTTTCCCACTTGGCGCCGCGCCAGGCACAAAAATGGCCATACGGCTGGAGATGGGTCCCCCGCCCAAAGAGCCAGCAGGGAAAACTATGCCTTGTTCTAAAGCTCTTTGGGAACCGCTTGCGTAGCCCCACAGACCTGGGGGCTGCGGGCTTTCCTGCTGCCTTCAGCCTCAAAGCCACCCTTTCCCACTACGCACCGCGCCAGGCACAAAAATGGCCATACGGCTGGAGATGGGTCCCCCGCCCAAAGAGCCAGCAGGGAAAACTATGCCTTGTTCTAAAGCTCTTTGGGAACCGCTTGCGTAGCCCCACAGACCTGGGGGCTGCGGGCTTTCCTGCTGCCTTCAGCGTCAAAGCCACCCTTTCCCACTTGGCGCCGCGCCAGGCACAAAAATGGCCTATGGCTGGAGATGGGTCCCATGCCCAAAGAGCCAGCAAGGAAAACTATGCCTTGTTCTAAAGCTCTTTGGGAACCGCTTGCGTAGCCCCACAGACCTGGGGGCTGCAGGCTTTCCTGCTGCCTTCAGCCTCAAAGCCACCCTTTCCCACCTGGCGTCGTGCCAGGCACAAAAATGGCCTATGGCTGGAAGTGGGTCCCATGCCCAAAGAGCCAGCAGGGAAACCTATGCCTTGTTCTAAAGCTCTTTGGGAACCGATTGCTTGGCCCCACAGACCTGGGGGCTGCGGGCTTTCCTGCTGCCTTCAGCCTCAAAGCCACCCTTTCTCACTACGCACCGCGCCAGGCACAAAAATGGCCATACGACTGGAGATGGGTCCCCCGCCCAAAGAGCCAGCAGGGAAAACTATGCCTTGTTCTAAAGCTCTTTGGGAACCGCTTGCATAGCCCCACAGACCTGTGGGCTGGAGGCTTTCCTGCTGCCTTCAGCCTCAAAACCACCCTTTCCCACTTGGCGCCGCGCCAGGCACAAAAATGGCCATACGGCTGGAGATGTGTCCCCCGCCCAAAGAGCCAGCAGGGAAAACTATGCCTTGTTCTAAAGCTCTTTGGGAACCGCTTCCGTAGCCACACAGACCTGGGGGCTGCAGGCTTTGCTGCTGCCTTCAGCCTCGACACCACCCTTTCCCACTTGGCGCCGCGCCAGGCACAAAAATGGCCATACGGCTGGAGATGGGTCCCCTGCCAAAAGAGCCAGCAGGGAAAACTATGCCTTGTTCTAAAGCTCTTTGGGAACCGCTTGCGTAGCCCCACAGACCTGGGGGCTGCAGGCTTTGCTGCTGCCTTCAGACTCGACACCACCCTTTCCCACTTGGCGCCGCGCCAGGCACAAAAATAGCCATACGGCTGGAGATGGGTCCCCCGCCCAAAGAGCCAGCAGGGAAAACTATGCCTTGTTCTAAAGCTCTTTGTGAACCGCTTGGTAGCCGCACAGACCTGGGGGCTGCAGGCTTTGCTGCTGCCTTCAGCCTCAAAGCCACCCCTTCCCACTTGGCAATGCGCCAGGCACAAAAATGGCCTATGGCTGGAGATGGGTCCCCCGCCCAGAGAGCCAGCAGGGAAAACTATGCCTTGTTCTAAAGCTCTTTGGGAACCGCTTGCGTAGCCCCACAGACCTGGGGGCTGCAGGCTTTCCTGCTGCCTTCAGCCTCGAAAACAACCTTTCCCACTTGGCGCCGCGCCAGGCACAAAAATGGCCATACGGCTGGAGATGGGTCCCCCGCCCAAAGAGCCAGCAGGGAAAACTATGCCTTGTTCTAAAGCTCTTTGGGAACCGCTTGCGTAGCCCCACAGACCTGGGGGCTGCGGGCTTTCCTGCTGCCTTCAGCCTCAAAGCCACCCTTTCCCACTACGCACCGCGCCAGGCACAAAAATGGCCATACGGCTGGAGATGGGTCCCCCGCCCAAAGAGCCAGCAGGGAAAACTATGCCTTGTTCTAAAGCTCTTTGGGAACCGCTTGCGTAGCCCCACAGACCTGGGGGCTGCGGGCTTTCCTGCTGCCTTCAGCGTCAAAGCCACCCTTTCCCACTTGGCGCCGCGCCAGGCACAAAAATGGCCTATGGCTGGAGATGGGTCCCATGCCCAAAGAGCCAGCAAGGAAAACTATGCCTTGTTCTAAAGCTCTTTGGGAACCGCTTGCGTAGCCCCACAGACCTGGGGGCTGCAGGCTTTCCTGCTGCCTTCAGCCTCAAAGCCACCCTTTCCCACCTGGCGTCGTGCCAGGCACAAAAATGGCCTATGGCTGGAGGTGGGTCCCATGCCCAAAGAGCCAGCAGGGAAACCTATGCCTTGTTCTAAAGCTCTTTGGGAACCGATTGCTTGGCCCCACAGACCTGGGGGCTGCGGGCTTTCCTGCTGCCTTCAGCCTCAAAGCCACCCTTTCTCACTACGCACCGCGCCAGGCACAAAAATGGCCATACGACTGGAGATGGGTCCCCCGCCCAAAGAGCCAGCAGGGAAAACTATGCCTTGTTCTAAAGCTCTTTGGGAACCGCTTCCGTAGCCACACAGACCTGGGGGCTGCAGGCTTTGCTGCTGCCTTCAGACTCGACACCACCCTTTCCCACTTGGCGCCGCGCCAGGCACAAAAATGGCCTATGGCTGGAGATGGGTCCCCCGCCCAGAGAGCGAGCAGGGAAAATTATGCCTTGTTCTAAAGCTCTTTGGGAACCGCTTGCGTAGCCCCACAGACCTGGGGGCTGCGGGCTTTCCTGCTGCCTTCAGCCTCAAAGCCACCCTTTCCCACTTGGCAATGCGCCAGGCACAAAAATGGCCATATGTCTGGAGATGGGTCCCCAGCCCAAAGAGCCAGCAGGGAAAACTATGCCTTGTTCTAAAGCTCTTTGGGAACCGCTTGCGTAGCCCCACAGACCTGGGGGCTGCGGGCTTTCCTGCTGCCTTCAGCCTCGACACCACCCTTTCCCACTTGGCGCCGCGCCCGGCACAAAAATGGTCTATGGCTGGAGATGGGTCCCCCACCCAAAGAGCCAGCAGGGAAAACTATGCCTTGCTCTAAAGCTCTTTGGGAACCGCTTGCTTGGCCCCACAGACCTGGGGGCTGCAGGCTTTGCTGCTGCCTTCAGCCTCAAAGCCACCCTTTCCCACTTGGCGCCGCGCCAGGCACAAAAATGGCCATACGGCTGGAGATGGGTCCCCCGCCCAAAGAGCCAGCAGGGAAAACTATGCCTTGTTCTAAAGCTCTTTGGGAACCGCTTGCGTAGCCCCGCAGACCTGGGGGCTGCGGGCTTTCCTGCTGCCTTCAGCCTCAAAGCCACCCTTTCCCATTTGGCGCCACATCAGGCACAAAAATGGCCTATGGCTGGAGATGGGTCCCATGCCCAAAGAGCCAGCAAGGAAAACTATGCCTTGTTCTAAAGCTCTTTGGGAACCGCTTGCGTAGCCCCACAGACCTAAGGGCTGTGGGCCTTCCTGCTGCCTTCAGCCTCGACACCACCCTTTCCCACTTGGCCCCTGGCCACGCACAAAAATGGCCATACGGCTGGAGATGGGTCCCCCTCCCAAAGAGCCAGCAGGGAAAACTATGCCTTGTTCTAAAGCTCTTTGGGAACCGCTTGCATAGCCCCACAGACCTGTGGGCTGGAGGCTTTCCTGCTGCCTTCAGCCTCAAAACCACCCTTTCCCACTTGGCGCCGCGCCAGGCACAAAAATGGCCATACGGCTGGAGATGGGTCCCCCGCCCAAAGAGCCAGCAGGGAAAACTATGCCTTGTTCTAAAGCTCTTTGGGAACCGCTTCCGTAGCCACACAGACCTGGGGGCTGCAGGCTTTGCTGCTGCCTTCAGCCTCGACACCACCCTTTCCCACTTGGCGCCGCGCCAGGCACAAAAATGGCCATACGGCTGGAGATGGGTCCCCTGCCAAAAGAGCCAGCAGGGAAAACTATGCCTTGTTCTAAAGCTCTTTGGGAACCGCTTGCGTAGCCCCACAGACCTGGGGGCTGCAGGCTTTGCTGCTGCCTTCAGCCTCGACACCACCCTTTCCCACTTGGCGCCGCGCCAGGCACAAAAATGGCCATACGGCTGGAGATGGGTCCCCCGCCCAAAGAGCCAGCAGGGAAAACTATGCCTTGTTCTAAAGCTCTTTGTGAACCGCTTGGTAGCCGCACAGACCTGGGGGCTGCAGGCTTTGCTGCTGCCTTCAGCCTCAAAGCCACCCCTTCCCACTTGGCAATGCGCCAGGCACAAAAATGGCCTATGGCTGGAGATGGGTCCCCCGCCCAGAGAGCCAGCAGGGAAAACTATGCCTTGTTCTAAAGCTCTTTGGGAACCGCTTGCGTAGCCCCACAGACCTGGGGGCTGCAGGCTTTCCTGCTGCCTTCAGCCTCGAAAACAACCTTTCCCACTTGGCGCCGCGCCAGGCACAAAAATGGCCATACGGCTGGAGATGGGTCCCCCGCCCAAAGAGCCAGCAGGGAAAACTATGCCTTGTTCTAAAGCTCTTTGGGAACCGCTTGCGTAGCCCCACAGACCTGGGGGCTGCGGGCTTTCCTGCTGCCTTCAGCCTCAAAGCCACCCCTTCCCACTACGCACCGCGCCAGGCACAAAAATGGCCATACGGCTGGAGATGGGTCCCCCGCCCAAAGAGCCAGCAGGGAAAACTATGCCTTGTTCTAAAGCTCTTTGGGAACCGCTTGCGTAGCCCCACAGACCTGGGGGCTGCGGGCTTTCCTGCTGCCTTCAGCGTCAAAGCCACCCTTTCCCACTTGGCGCCGCGCCAGGCACAAAAATGGCCATACGGATGGAGATGGGTCCCCTGCCAAAAGAGCCAGCAGGGAAAACTATGCCTTGTTCTAAAGCTCTTTGGGAACCGCTTGCGTAGCCCCACAGACCTGGGGGCTGCGGGCTTTGCTGCTGCCTTCAGCCTCAAAGCCACCCTTTCCCACTTGGCGCCGCATCAGGCACAAAAATGGCCTATGGCTGGAGATGGGTCCCATGCCCAAAGACCCAGCAAGGAAAACTATGCCTTGTTCTAAAGCTCTTTGGGAACCGCTTGCGTAGCCCCACAGACCTGGGGGCTGCGGGCTTTGCTGCTGCCTTCAGCCTGAAAGCCACCCTTTCCCACTTGGCGTCGCGCTAGGCACAAAAATGGCCATACGGCTGGAGATGGGTCCCCCGCCCAAAGAGCCAGCAGGGAAAACTATGCCTTGTTCTAAAGCTCTTTGGGAACCGCTTGCGTAGCCCCACAGACCTGGAGGCTGGAGGCTTTGCTGCTGCCTTCAGCCTCAAAACCACCCTTTCCCACTTGGCGCCGGGCCAGGCCCAAAAATGGCCATACGGCTGGAGATGGGTCCCCCGCCCAAAGAGCCAGCAGGGAAAACTATGCCTTGTTCTAAAGCTCTTTGGGAACCGCTTGCTTGGCCCCACAGACCTGGGGGCTGCAGGCTTTGCTGCTGCCTTCAGCCTCGACACCACCCTTTCCCACTTGGCGCCGCGCCTGGCACAAAAATGGCCTATGGCTGGAGATGGGTCCCCCGCCCAGAGAGGCAGCAGGGAAAATTACGCCTTGTTCTAAAGCTCTTTGGGAACCGCTTGCGTAGCCCCACAGACCTGGGGGCTGCGGGCTTTCCTGCTGCCTTCAGCCTCAAAGCCACCCTTTCCCACTTGGCGCCGGGCCAGGCACAAAAATGGCCATACGGCTGGAGATGGGTCCCCCGCCCAAAGAGCCAGCAGGGAAAACTATGCCTTGTTCTAAAGCTCTTTGCGAACCTCTTGCGTAGCCCCACAGACCTGGGGGCTGGAGGCTTTGCTGCTGCCTTCAGCCTCAAAGCCACCCTTTCCCACTTGGCAATGCGCCAGGCACAAAAATGGCCATACAGCTGGAGATGGGTCCCCCGCCCAAAGAGCCAGCAGGGAAAACTATGCCTTGTTCTAAAGCTCTTTGGGAACAGCTTGCGTAGCCCCACAGACCTGGGGGCTGCGGGCTTTCCTGCTGCCTTCAGCCTCAAAGCCACCCTTTCCCACTTGGCGCCGCATCAGGCACAAAAATGGCCATACGGCTGGAGATGGGTCCCCCGCCCAAAGAGCCAGCAGGGAAAACTATGCCTTGTTCTAAAGCTCTTTGGGAACCGCTTGCGTAGCCCCACAGACCTGGGGGCTGTGGGCTTTCCTGCTGCCTTCAGCCTCAAAGCCACCCTTTCCCACTTGGCGCCGCATCAGGCAGAAAAATGGCCATACGGCTGGAGATGGGTCCCCCGCCCAAAGAGCCAGCAGGGAAAACTATGCCTTGTTGTAAAGCTCTTTGGGAACCGCTTGCGTAGCCGCACAGACCTGGGGGCTGCAGGCTTTCCTGCTGCCTTCAGCCTCGACAGCACCCTTTCCCACTTGGCAATGCGCCAGGCACAAAAATGGCCTATGGCTGGAGATGGGTCCCCCGCCCAGAGAGCCAGCAGGGAAAACTATGCCTTGTTCTAAAGCTCTTTGGGAACAGCTTGCGTAGCCCCACAGACCTGGGGGCTGCGGGCTTTCCTGCTCCCTTCAGCCTCAAAGCCACCCTTTCCCACTTGGCGCCGCGCCAGGCACAAAAATGGCCATACGGCTGGAGATGGGTCCCCCGCCCAAAGAGCCAGCAGGGAAAACTATGCCTTGTTCTAAAGCTCTTTGGGAACCGCTTGCGTAGCCGCACAGACCTGGGGGCTGCGGGCTTTCCTGCTGCCTTCAGCCTCAACAGCACCCTTTCCCACTTGGCGCCGCGCCAGGCACAATAATGGCCTATGGCTGGAGATGGGTCCCATGCCCAAAGAGCCAGCAGGGAAAACTATGCCTTGTTCTAAAGCTCTTTGGGAACCGCTTGCGTAGCCCCACAGACCTGGGGGCTGCAGGCTTTGCTGCTGCCTTCAGCCTCAAAGCCACCCTTTCCCACTTGGCGCCGCACCAGGCACAAAAATGGCCATACGGCTGGAGATGGGTCCCCCGCCCAAAGAGCCAGCAGGGAAAACTATGCCTTGTTCTAAAGCTCTTTGGGAACCGCTTGCGTAGCCCCACAGACCTGGGGGCTGCGGGCTTTCCTGCTGCCTTCAGCCTCAAAGCCACCCTTTCCCACTACGCACCGCGCCAGGCACAAAAATGGCCATACGGCTGGAGATGGGTCCCCCGCCCAAAGAGCCAGCAGGGAAAACTATGCCTTGTTCTAAAGCTCTTTGGGAACCGCTTGCGTAGCCCCACAGACCTGGGGGCTGCAGGCTTTCCTGCTGCCTTCAGCCTCGACATCACCCTTTCCCATTGGCAATGCGCCAGGCACAAAAATGGCCTATGGCTGGAGATGGGTCCCCCGCCCAGAGAGCCAGCAGGGAAAACTATGCCTTGTTCTAAAGCTCTTTGGGAACCGCTTGCTTGGCCCCACAGACCTGGGGGCTGCAGGCTTTGCTGCTGCCTTCAGCCTCGACACCACCCTTTCCCCCATAGCGCCGCGCCAGGCACAAAAATGGCCATATGGCTGGAGATGGGTCCCCTGCCAAAAGAGCCAGCAGGGAAAACTATGCCTTGTTCTAAAGCTCTTTGGGAACCGCTTGCGTAGCCCCACAGACCTGGGGGCTGCAGGCTTTGCTGCTGCCTTCAGCCTCGACACCACCCTTTCCCACTTGGCGCCGCGCCAGGCACAAAAATGGCCATACGGCTGGAGATGGGTCCCCCCGCCCAAAGAACAAGCAGGGAAAACTATGCCTTGTTCTAAAGCTCTTTGGGAACCGCTTGCTTGGCCCTACAGACCTGGGGGCTGCAGGCTTTGCTGCTGCCTTCAGCCTCAAAGCCACCCTTTCCCACTTGGCGCCGCGCCAGGCACAAAAATGGCCATACGGCTGGAGATGGGTCCCCCGCCCAAAGAGCCAGCAGGGAAAACTATGCCTTGTTCTAAAGCTCTTTGGGAACCGCTTGCGTAGCCGCACAGACCTGGGGGCTGCAGGCTTTGCTGCTGCCTTCAGCCTCAAAGCCACCCTTTCCCACTTGGCGCCGCGCCAGGCACAAAAATGGCCATACGGCTGGAGATGGGTCCCCTGCCAAAAGAGCCAGCAGGGAAAACTATGCCTTGTTCTAAAGCTCTTTGGGAACCGCTTGCGTAGCCCCACAGACCTGGGGGCTGCGGGCTTTGCTGCTGCCTTCAGCCTCAAAGCCACCCTTTCCCACTTGGCGCCGCATCAGGCACAAAAATGGCCTATGGCTGGAGATGGGTCCCATGCCCAAAGACCCAGCAAGGAAAACTATGCCTTGTTCTAAAGCTCTTTGGGAACCGCTTGCGTAGCCCCACAGACCTGGGGGCTGCGGGCTTTGCTGCTGCCTTCAGCCTCAAAGCCACCCTTTCCCACTTGGCCCCTGGCCAGGCACAAAAATGGCCATACGGCTGGAGATGGGTCCCCCGCCCAAAGAGCCAGCAGGGAAAACTATGCCTTGTTCTAAAGCTCTTTGGGAACCGCTTGCGTAGCCGCACAGACCTGGGGGCTGCATGCTCTCCTGCTGCCTTCAGCCTCGACAGCATCCTTTCCCACTTGGCGCCGCGCCAGGCACAAAAATGGCCATATGGCTGGAGATGGGTCCCCCGCCCAAAGAGCCAGCAGGGAAAACTATGCCTTGTTCTAAAGCTCTTTGGGAACCGCTTGCGTAGCCCCACAGACCTGGGGGCTGCAGGCTTTCCTGCTGCCTTCAGCCTCGACAGCACCCTTTCCCACTTGGCACCGCGCCAGGCACAAAAATGGCCATATGGCTGGAGATGGGTCCCCTGCCAAAAGAGCCAGCAGGGAAAACTATGCCTTGTTCTAAAGCTCTTTGGGAACCGCTTCCGTAGCCGCACAGACCTGGGGGCTGCGGGCTTTCCTGCTGCATTCAGACTCGACACCACCCTTTCCCACTTGGCGCCGCGCTAGGCACAAAAATGGCCTATGGCTGGAGATGGGTCCCATGCCCAAAGAGCCAGCAGGGAAAACTATGCCTTGTTCTAAAGCTCTTTGGGAACCGCTTGCGTAGCCCCACAGACCTGGGGGCTGCAGGCTTTCCTGCTGCCTTCAGCCTTTCAGCCTCGACACCACCCTTTCCCACTTGGTGCCGCGCCAGGCACAAAAATGGCCATACGGCTGGAGATGGGTCCCCTGCCAAAAGAGCCAGCAGGGAAAACTATGCCTTGTTCTAAAGCTCTTTGGGAACCACTTGCGTATCCGCACAGACCTGGGGGCTGCAGGCTTTCCTGCTGCCTTCAGCCTCGACACCACCCTTTCCCACTTGGTGCCGCGCCAGGCACAAAAATGGCCATACGGCTGGAGATGGGTCCCCCGCCCAAAGAGCCAGCAGGGAAAACTATGCCTTGTTCTAAAGCTCTTTGGGAACCACTTGCGTATCCGCACAGACCTGGGGGCTGCAGGCTTTCCTGCTGCCTTCAGCCTCGACACAACCCTTTCCCACTTGGCGCTGCGCCACGCACAAAAATGGCCATACGGCTGGAGATGGGTCCCCCGCCCAAAGAGCCAGCAGGGAAAACTATGCCTTGTTCTAAAGCTCTTTGGGAACCGCTTGGTAGCCCCACAGACCTGGGGGCTGCAGGCTTTGCTGCTGCCTTCAGCCTCGACAGCACCCTTTCCCACTTGGCGCCGGGCCAGGCACAAAAATGGCCATATGTCTGTAGATGGGTCCCCCGCCCAAAGAGCCATCAGGGAAAACTATGCCTTGTTCTAAAGCTCTTTGGGAACCGCTTGCGTAGCCGCACAGACCTGGGGGCTGCGGGTTTTCCTGCTGCCTTCAGCCTCGACACCACCCTTTCCCACTTGGCGCCGCGCTAGGCACAAAAATGGCCTATGGCTGGAGATGGGTCCCATGCCCAAAGAGCCAGCAGGGAAAACTATGCCTTGTTCTAAAGCTCTTTGGGAACCGCTTGCGTAGCCCCACAGAACTGGGGGCTGCGGGCTTTCCTGCTGCCTTCAACCTCGACACCACCCTTTCCCACTTGGCCCCTGGCCAGGCACAAAAATGGCCATACGGCTGGAGATGGGTCCCCCGCCCAAAGAGCCAGCAGGGAAAACTATGCCTTGTTCTAAAGCTCTTTGGGAACCGCTTGCGTAGCCTCACAGACCTGGGGGCTGCATGCTCTCCTGCTGCCTTCAGCCTCGACAGCACCCTTTCCCACTTGGCGCCGCGCCAGGCACAAAAATGGCCATATGGCTGGAGATGGGTCCCCCGCCCAAAGAGCCAGCAGGGAAAACTATGCCTTGTTCTAAAGCTCTTTGGGAACCGCTTGCGTAGCCCCACAGACCTGGGGGCTGTGGGCTTTCCTGCTGCCTTCAGACTCAAAACCACCCTTTCCCACTTGGCCCCTGGCCATGCACAAAAATGGCCATACGGCTGGAGATGGGTCCCCCGCCCAAAGAACAAGCAGGGAAAACTATGCCTTGTTCTAAAGCTCTTTGGGAACCGCTTGCGTACCCCCCAGACCTGGGGCCTGCAGGCTTTCCTGCTGCCTTCAGCCTCAAAGCCACCCTTTAACACTTGGCGTCGTGGCAGGCACAAAAATGGCCTATGGCTGGAGATGGGTCCCATGCCCAAAGAGCCATCAGGGAAAACTATGCCTTGTTCTAAAGCTCTTTGGGAACCGCTTGCGTAGCCCCACAGACCTGGGGGCTGCAGGCTTTCCTGCTGCCTTCAGCCTCGACAGCACCCTTTCCCACTTTGCGCCGCGCCAGGCACAAAAATGGCCATATGGCTGGAGATGGGTCCCCTGCCAAAAGAGCCAGCAGGGAAAACTATGCCTTGTTCTAAAGCTCTTTGGGAACCGCTTCCGTAGCCGCACAGACCTGGGGGCTGCGGGCTTTCCTGCTGCATTCAGACTCGACACCACCCTTTCCCACTTGGCGCCGCGCTAGGCACAAAAATGGCCTATGGCTGGAGATGGGTCCCATGCCCAAAGAGCCAGCAGGGAAAACTATGCCTTGTTCTAAAGCTCTTTGGGAACCGCTTGCGTAGCCCCACAGACCTGGGGGCTGCAGGCTTTCCTGCTGCCTTCAGCCTTTCAGCCTCGACACCACCCTTTCCCACTTGGCGCTGCGCCAGGCACAAAAATGGCCATACGGCTGGAGATGGGTCCCCCGCCCAAAGAGCCAGCAGGGAAAACTATGCCTTGTTCTAAAGCTCTTTGGGAACCGCTTGCGTAGCCCCACAGACCTGGGGGCTGCGGGCTTTCCTGCTGCCTTCAGCCTCGACACCACCCTTTCCCACTACGCACCGCGCCAGGCATAAAAATAGCCATGCGACTGGAGATGGGTCCCCCGCCCAAAGAGCCAGCTGGGAAAAATATGCCTTGTTCTAAAGCTCTTTGGGAACCGCTTGGTAGCCCCACAGACCTGGGGGCTGCAGGCTTTGCTGCTGCCTTCAGCCTCGACAGCACCCTTTCCCACTTGGCGCCGGGCCAGGCACAAAAATGGCCATATGTCTGTAGATGGGTCCCCCGCCCAAAGAGCCAGCAGGGAAAACTATGCCTTGTTCTAAAGCTCTTTGGGAACCGCTTGCGTAGCCGCACAGACCTGGGGGCTGCGGGCTTTCCTGCTGCCTTCAGCCTCGACACCACCCTTTCCCACTTGGCGCCGCGCTTGGCACAAAAATGGCCTATGGCTGGAGATGGGTCCCCCGCCCAAAGAGCCAGCAGGGAAAACTATGCCTTGTTCTAAAGCTCTTTGGGAACCGCTTGCGTAGCCCCACAGACCTGGGGGCTGCGGGCTTTCCTGCTGCCTTCAACCTCGACACCACCCTTTCCCACTTGGCCCCTGCCCAGGCACAAAAATGGCCATACGGCTGGAGATGGGTCCCCCGCCCAAAGAGCCAGCAGGGAAAACTATGCCTTGTTCTAAAGCTCTTTGGGAACCGCTTGCGTAGCCGCACAGACCTGGGGGCTGCAGGCTTTACTGCTGCCTTCAGCCTTGACACCACCCTTTCCCACTTGGCGCCACGCCACGCACAAAAATGGCCATACGGCTGGAGATGGGTCCCCCGCCCAAAGAGCCAGCAGGGAAAACTATGCCTTGTTCTAAAGCTCTTTGGGAACCACTTGCGTATCCGCACAGACCTGGGGGCTGCGTGCTCTCCTGCTGCCTTCAGCCTCGACAGCACCCTTTCCCACTTGGCGCCGCGCCAGGCACAAAAATGGCCATATGGCTGGAGATGGGTCCCCCGCCCAAAGAGCCAGCAGGGAAAACTATGCCTTGTTCTAAAGCTCTTTGGGAACCGCTTGCGTAGCCCCACAGACCTGGGGGCTGCGGCCTTTCCTGCTGCATTCAGCCTCGACACCACCCTTTCCCACTTGGCGCCGTGCCAGGCACAAAAATGGCCATACGGCTGGAGATGGGTCCCCCGCCCAAAGAGCCAGCAGGGAAAACTATGCCTTGTTCTAAAGCTCTTTGGGAACCGCTTGCGTAGCCCCACAGACCTGGGGGCTGCAGGCTTTCCTGCTGCCTTCAGCCTCAAAGCCACCCTTTCCCAATTGGCGCCGCGCCAGGCACAAAAATGGCCATACGGCTGGAGATGGGTCCCCCGCCCAAAGAGCCAGCAGGGAAAACTATACCTTGTTCTAAAGCTCTTTGGGAACCGCTTGCGTAGCCCCACAGACCTGGGGGCTGCGGGCTTTCCTGCTGCCTTCAGCCTCGACACCACCCTTTCCCACTTGGCGCCGGGCCAGGCACAAAAATGGCCATATGTCTGTAGATGGGTCCCCCGCCCAAAGAGCCAGCAGGGAAAACTATGCCTTGTTCTAAAGCTCTTTGGGAACCGCTTGCGTAGCCGCACAGACCTGGGGGCTGCGGGCTTTCCTGCTGCCTTCAGCCTCGACACCACCCTTTCCCACTTGGCGCCGCGCTTGGCACAAAAATGGCCTATGGCTGGAGATGGGTCCCCCGCCCAAAGAGCCAGCAGGGAAAACTATGCCTTGTTCTAAAGCTCTTTGGGAACCGCTTGCGTAGCCCCACAGACCTGGGGGCTGCGGGCTTTCCTGCTGCCTTCAACCTCGACACCACCCTTTCCCACTTGGCCCCTGGCCAGGCACAAAAATGGCCATACGGCTGGAGATGGGTCCCCCGCCCAAAGAGCCAGCAGGGAAAACTATGCCTTGTTCTAAAGCTCTTTGGGAACCGCTTGCGTAGCCGCACAGACCTGGGGGCTGCAGGCTTTACTGCTGCCTTCAGCCTTGACACCACCCTTTCCCACTTGGCGCCACGCCACGCACAAAAATGGCCATACGGCTGGAGATGGGTCCCCCGCCCAAAGAGCCAGCAGGGAAAACTATGCCTTGTTCTAAAGCTCTTTGGGAACCACTTGCGTATCCGCACAGACCTGGGGGCTGCGTGCTCTCCTGCTGCCTTCAGCCTCGACAGCACCCTTTCCCACTTGGCGCCGCGCCAGGCACAAAAATGGCCATATGGCTGGAGATGGGTCCCCCGCCCAAAGAGCCAGCAGGGAAAACTATGCCTTGTTCTAAAGCTCTTTGGGAACCGCTTGCGTAGCCCCACAGACCTGGGGGCTGCGGCCTTTCCTGCTGCATTCAGCCTCGACACCACCCTTTCCCACTTGGCGCCGTGCCAGGCACAAAAATGGCCATACGGCTGGAGATGGGTCCCCCGCCCAAAGAGCCAGCAGGGAAAACTATGCCTTGTTCTAAAGCTCTTTGGGAACCGCTTGCGTAGCCCCACAGACCTGGGGGCTGCAGGCTTTCCTGCTGCCTTCAGCCTCAAAGCCACCCTTTCCCAATTGGCGCCGCGCCAGGCACAAAAATGGCCATACGGCTGGAGATGGGTCCCCCGCCCAAAGAGCCAGCAGGGAAAACTATACCTTGTTCTAAAGCTCTTTGGGAACCGCTTGCGTAGCCCCACAGACCTGGGGGCTGCGGGCTTTCCTGCTGCCTTCAGCCTCGACACCACCCTTTCCCACTTGGCGCCGCGCTAGGCATAAAAATGGCCTATGGCTGGAGATGGGTCCCCCGCCCAAAGAGCCATCAGGGAAAACTAGGCCTTGTTCTAAAGCTCTTTGGGAACCGCTTGCTTGGCCTCACAGACCTGGGGGCTGCAGGCTTTCCTGCTGCCTTCAGCCTCAAAGCCACCCTTTCCCACTTGGCGCCGCGCCAGGCCCAAAAATGGCCATACGGCTGGAGATGTGTCCCCCGCCCAAAGAGCCAGCAGGGAAAACTATGCCTTGTTCTAAAGTTCTTTGGGAACCGCTTGCGTAGCCGCCCA
The DNA here is from genome assembly GCF_028500815.1 of Rissa tridactyla. Classification (NCBI taxonomy): domain Eukaryota; kingdom Metazoa; phylum Chordata; class Aves; order Charadriiformes; family Laridae; genus Rissa; species Rissa tridactyla. Next base: position 377,276 of record NW_026529361.1, read on the forward strand.
GACCTGGGGGCTGCGGGCTTTCCTGCTGCCTTCAGCCTCGACACCACCCTTTGCCACTACGCACCGCGCCAGGCATAAAAATGGCCATACGGCTGGAGATGGGTCCCCCGCCCAAAGAGCCAAGGGAAAACTATGCCTTGTTCTAAAGCTCTTTGGGAACCACTTGCGTATCCGCACAGACCTAGGGGCTGCAGGCTTTCCTGCTGCCTTCAGCCTCGACACCACCCTTTCCCACTTGGCGCTGCGCCACGCACAAAAATGGCCATACGGCTGGAGATGGGTCCCCCGCCCAAAGAGCCAGCAGGGAAAACTATGCCTTGTTCTAAAGCTCTTTGGGAACCGCTTGCGTAGCCCCACAGACCTGGGGGCTGCGGGCTTTCCTGCTGCCTTCAGCCTCGACACCACCCTTTCCCACTACGCACCGCGCCAGGCATAAAAATAGCCATGCGACTGGAGATGGGTCCCCCGCCCAAAGAGCCAGCTGGGAAAACTATGCCTTGTTCTTAAGCTCTTTGGGAACCGCTTGGTAGCCCCACAGACCTGGGGGCTGCAGTCTTTGCTGCTGCCTTCAGCCTCGACAGCACCCTTTCCCACTTGGCGCCGGGCCAGGCACAAAAATGGCCATATGTCTGTAGATGGGTCCCCCGCCCAAAGAGCCATCAGGGAAAACTATGCATTGTTCTAAAGCTCTTTGGGAACCGCTTGCGTAGCCGCACAGACCTGGGGGCTGCGGGCTTTCCTGCTGCCTTCAGCCTCGACACCACCCTTTCCCACTTGGCGCCGCGCTAGGCACAAAAATGGCCTATGGCTGGAGATGGGTCCCATGCCCAAAGAGCCAGCAGGGAAAACTATGCCTTGTTCTAAAGCTCTTTGGGAACCGCTTGCGTAGCCCCACAGACCTGGGGGCTGCGGGCTTTCCTGCTGCCTTCAACCTCGACACCACCCTTTCCCACTTGGCCCCTGGCCATGCACAAAAATGGCCATACGGCTGGAGATGGGTCCCCCGCCCAAAGAGCCAGCAGGGAAAACTATGCCTTGTTCTAAAGCTCTTTGGGAACCGCTTGCGTAGCCGCACAGACCTGGGGGCTGCAGGCTTTACTGCTGCCTTCAGCCTCGACACCACCCTTTCCCACTTGGCGCCACGCCACGCACAAAAATGGCCATACGGCTGGAGATGGGTCCCCCGCCCAAAGAGCAAGCAGGGAAAACTATGCCTTGTTCTAAAGCTCTTTGGGAACCACTTGCGTATCCGCACAGACCTGGGGGCTGCATGCTCTCCTGCTGCCTTCAGCCTCGACAGCACCCTTTCCCACTTGGCGCCGCGCCAGGCACAAAAATGGCCATATGGCTGGAGATGGGTCCCCCGCCCAAAGAGCCAGCAGGGAAAACTATGCCTTGTTCTAAAGCTCTTTGGGAACCGCTTGCGTAGCCCCACAGACCTGGGGGCTGCGGCCTTTCCTGCTGCCTTCAGCCTCAAAACCACCCTTTCCCACTTGGCCCCTGGCCATGCACAAAAATGGCCATACGGCTGGAGATGGGTCCCCCGCTCAAAGAACAAGCAGGGAAAACTATGCCTTGTTCTAAAGCTCTTTGGGAACCGCTTGCGTAGCCCCCCAGACCTGGGGGCTACAGGCTTTCCTGCTGCCTTCAGCCTCAAAGCCACCCTTTAACACTTGGCCCCTGGCCATGCACAAAAATGGCCTATGGCTGGAGATGGGTCCCATGCCCAAAGAGCCATCAGGGAAAACTATGCCTTGTTCTAAAGCTCTTTGGGAACCGCTTGCGTAGCCCCACAGACCTGGGGGCTGCAGGCTTTCCTGCTGCCTTCAGCCTCGACAGCACCCTTTCCCACTTTGCGCCGCGCCAGGCACAAAAATGGCCATATGGCTGGAGATGGGTCCCCTGCCAAAAGAGCCAGCAGGGAAAACTATGCCTTGTTCTAAAGCTCTTTGGGAACCGCTTGCGTAGCCCCACAGACCTGGGGGCTGCAGGCTTTCCTGCTGCCTTCAGCCTTTCAGCCTCGACACCACCCTTTCCCACTTGGTGCCGCGCCAGGCACAAAAATGGCCATACGGCTGGAGATGGGTCCCCCGCCCAAAGAGCCAGCAGGGAAAACTATGCCTTGTTCTAAAGCTCTTTGGGAACCGCTTGCGTAGCCCCACAGACCTGGGGGCTGCAGGCTTTCCTGCTGCCTTCAGCCTCGACACCACCCTTTCCCACTTGGCGCTGCGCCAGGCACAAAAATGGCCATACGGCTGGAGATGGGTCCCCCGCCCAAAGAGCCAGCAGGGAAAACTATGCCTTGTTCTAAAGCTCTTTGGGAACCGCTTGCGTAGCCCCACAGACCTGGGGGCTGCGGGCTTTCCTGCTGCCTTCAGCCTCGACACCACCCTTTCCCACTACGCACCGCGCCAGGCATAAAAATAGCCATGCGACTGGAGATGGGTCCCCCGCCCAAAGAGCCAGCTGGGAAAACTATGCCTTGTTCTAAAGCTCTTTGGGAACCGCTTGGTAGCCCCACAGACCTGGGGGCTGCAGGCTTTGCTGCTGCCTTCAGCCTCGACAGCACCCTTTCCCACTTGGCGCCGGGCCAGGCACAAAAATGGCCATATGTCTGTAGATGGGTCCCCCGCCCAAAGAGCCAGCAGGGAAAACTATGCCTTGTTCTAAAGCTCTTTGGGAACCGCTTGCGTAGCCGCACAGACCTGGGGGCTGCGGGCTTTCCTGCTGCCTTCAGCCTCGACACCACCCTTTCCCACTTGGCGCCGCGCTAGGCACAAAAATGGCCTATGGCTGGAGATGGGTCCCCCGCCCAAAGAGCCAGCAGGGAAAACTATGCCTTGTTCTAAAGCTCTTTGGGAACCGCTTGCGTAGCCCCACAGACCTGGGGGCTGCGGCCTTTCCTGCTGCATTCAGCCTCGACACCACCCTTTCCCACTTGGCGCCGCGCCAGGCACAAAAATGGCCATACGGCTGGAGATGGGTCCCCCGCCCAAGGAGCCAGCAAGGAAAACTATGCCTTGTTCTAAAGCTCTTTGGGAACCGCTTGCGTAGCCCCACAGACCTGGGGGCTGCAGGCTTTCCTGCTGCCTTCAGCCTCAAAGCCACCCTTTCCCACTTGGCGCCGCGCCAGGCACAAAAATGGCCATACGGCTGGAGATGGGTCCCCCGCCCAAAGAGCCATCAGGGAAAACTAGGCCTTGTTCTAAAGCTCTTTGGGAACCGCTTGCGTAGCCCCCCAGACCTGGGGGCTGCAGGCTTTGCTGCTGCCTTCAGCCTCAAAGCCACCCTTTCCCACTTGGCGCCGCGCCAGGCCCAAAAATGGCCATACGGCTGGAGATGGGTCCCCCGCCCAAAGAGCCAGCAGGGAAAACTATGCCTTGTTCTAAAGCTCTTTGGGAACCGCTTGCGTAGCCGCACAGACCTGGGGGCTGCGGGCTTTCCTGCTGCCTTCAGCCTCGACACCACCCTTTGCCACTACGCACCGCGCCAGGCATAAAAATGGCCATACGGCTGGAGATGGGTCCCCCGCCCAAAGAGCCAGCAGGGAAAACTATGCCTTGTTCTAAAGCTCTTTGGGAACCGCTTGCATAGCCCCACACACCTGGGGGCTGCAGGCTTTCCTGCTGCCTTCAGCCTCAAAGCCACCCTTTCCCACTTGGCGCCGGGCCAGGCCCAAAAATGGCCTATGGCTGGAGATGGGTCCCCCGCCCAAAGAGCCAGCAGGGAAAACTATGCCTTGTTCTAAAGCTCTTTGGGAACCGCTTGCGTAGCCGCACAGACCTGGGGGCTGCGGGCTTTCCTGCTGCCTTCAGCCTCGACACCACCCTTTCCCACTACGCACCGCGCCAGGCATAAAAATGGCCTATGGCTGGAGATGGGTCCCCTGCCCAAAGAGCCAGCAGGGAAAACTATGCCTTGTTCTAAAGCTCTTTGGGAACCGCTTGCGTAGCCCCCCAGACCTGGGGGCTGCAGGCTTTGCTGCTGCCTTCAGCCTCAAAGCCACCCTTTAACACTTGGCGTCGTGGCAGGCACAAAAATGGCCTATGGCTGGAGATGGGTCCCATGCCCAAAGAGCCATCAGGGAAAACTATGCCTTGTTCTAAAGCTCTTTGGGAACCGCTTTCTTGGCCCCACAGACCTGGGGGCTGCAGGCTTTCCTGCTGCCTTCAGCCTCGACAACACCCTTTCCCGCTTGGCGCCGGGCCAGGCCCAAAAATGGCCTATGGCTGGAGATGCGTCCCCCGCCCAAAGAGCCAGCAGGGAAAACTATGCCTTGTTCTAAAGCTCTTTGGGAACCGCTTGCGTAGCCGCACAGACCTGGGGGCTGCGGGCTTTCCTGCTGCCTTCAGCCTCGACACTACCCTTTCCCACTACGCACCGCGCCAGGCACAAAAATGGCCATACGGCTGGAGATGGATCCCCCGCCCAAAGAGCCAGCAGGGAAAACTATGCCTTGTTCTAAAGCTCTTTGGGAACCGCTTGCGTAGCCGCACAGACCTGGGGGCTGCGGGCTTTCCTGCTGCCTTCAGCGTCAAAACCACCCTTTCCCACTACGCACCGCGCCAGGTATAAAAATAGCCATACGACTTTAGATGGGTCCCTCGCCCAAAGAGCCAGCAGGGAAAACTATGCCTTGTTCTAAAGCTCTTTGGGAACCGCTTGCTTGGCCCCACAGACCTGGGGGCTGCAGGCTTTCCTGCTGCCTTCAGCCTCGACACCACCCTTTCCCACTTGGCACCGCGCCAGGCACAAAAATCGCCATATGTCTGGAGATGGGTCCCCCGCCCAAAGAGCCAGCAGGGAAAATTATGCCTTGTTCTAAAGCTCTTTGGGAACCGCTTCCATAGCCCGACAGACCTGGGGGCTGCAGGCTTTCCTGCTGCCTTCAGCCTCAAAACCACCCTTTCCCACTTGGCGCCGCGCCAGGCACAAAAATGGCCATATGTCTGGAGATGGGTCCCCCGCCCAAAGAGCCAGCAGGGAAAACTATGCCTTGTTCTAAAGCTCTTTGGGAACCGCTTGCGTAGCCGCACAGACCTGGGGGCTGCAGGCTTTGCTGCTGCCTTCAGCCTCGACAGCACCCTTTCCCACTTGGCGCCGCGCCAGGCACAAAAATGGCCATACGGCTGGAGATGGGTCCCCCGCCCAAAGAGCCAGCAGGGAAAACTATGCCTTGTTCTAAAGCTCTTTGGGAACCGCTTGCGTAGCCCCACAGACCTGGGGGCTGCGGGCTTTCCTGCTGCCTTCAGCCTCAAAGCCACCCTTTCCCACTTGGCGCCGCGCCAGGCACAAAAATGGCCATACGGCTGGAGATGGGTCCCCTGCCAAAAGAGCCAGCAGGGAAAACTATGCCTTGTTCTAAAGCTCTTTGGGAACCGCTTGCGTAGCTCCACAGACCTGGGGGCTGCGGGCTTTCCTGCTGCCTTCAGCCTCAAAACCACCCTTTCCCACTTGGCGCCGCATCAGGCACAAAAATGGCCTATGGCTGGAGATGGGTCCCATGCCCAAAGAGCCAGCAAGGAAAACTATGCCTTGTTCTAAAGCTCTTTGGGAACCGCTTGCGTAGCCCCCCCAGACCTGGGGGCTGCAGGCTTTCCTGCTGCCTTCAGCCTCAAAGCCACCCTTTAACACTTGGCGTCGTGGCAGGCACAAAAATGGCCTATGGCTGGAGATGGGTCCCCCGCCCAAAGAGCCAGCAGGGAAAACTATGCCTTGTTCTAAAGCTCTTTGGGAACCGCTTTCTTGGCCCCACAGACCTGGGGGCTGCAGGCTTTCCTGCTGCCTTCAGCCTCGACAACACCCTTTCCCACTTGGCGCCGGGCCAGGCCCAAAAATGGCCTATGGCTGGAGATGGGTCCCCCGCCCAAAGAGCCAGCAGGGAAAACCATGCCTTGTTCTAAAGCTCTTTGGGAACCGCTTGCGTAGCCGCACAGACCTGGGGGCTGCGGGCTTTCCTGCTGCCTTCAGCCTCGACACCACCCTTTCCCACTACGCACCGCGCCAGGCACAAAAATGGCCATACGGCTGGAGATGGGTCCCCCGCCCAAAGAGCCAGCAGGGAAAACTATGCCTTGTTCTAAAGCTCTTTGGGAACCGCTTGCGTAGCCCCACAGACCTGGGGGCTGCGGGCTTTCCTGCTGCCTTCAGCGTCAAAACCACCCTTTCCCACTATGCACCGCGCCAGGTATAAAAATAGCCATACGACTGGAGATGGGTCCCCCGCCCAAAGAGCCAGCAGGGAAAACTATGCCTTGTTCTAAAGCTCTTTGGGAACCGCTTGCGTAGCCCCACAGACCTGGGGGCTGCGGCCTTTCCTGCTGCCTTCAGCCTCAAAGCCACCCTTTCCCACTTGGCGCCGCGCCAGGCACAAAAATGGCCATACAGCTGGAGATGGGTCCCTCGCCCAAAGAGCCAGCAGGGAAAACTATGCCTTGTTCTAAAGCTCTTTGGGAACCGCTTGCTTGGCCCCACAGACCTGGGGGCTGCAGGCTTTCCTGCTGCCTTCAGCCTCGACACCACCCTTTCCCACTTGGCACCACGCCAGGCACAAAAATGGCCATATGTCTGGAGATGGGTCCCCCGCCCAAAGAGCCAGCAGGGAAAATTATGCCTTGTTCTAAAGCTCTTTGGGAACCGCTTCCATAGCCCCACAGACCTGGGGGCTGCGGGCTTTCCTGCTGCCTTCAGCCTCAAAGCCACCCTTTCCCACTTGGCGCCGCGCCAGGCACAAAAATGGCCATACGGCTGGAGATGGGTCCCCCGCCCAAAGAGCCATCAGGGAAAATTATGCCTTGTTCTAAAGCTCTTTGGGAACCGCTTGCGTAGCCCCACACACCTGGGGGCTGCGGGCTTTCCTGCTGCCTTCAGCCTCAAAGCCACCCTTTCCCACTTGGCGTCGCGCCAGGCACAAAAATGGCCATACAGCTGGAGATGGGTCCCTCGCCCAAAGAGCCAGCAGGGAAAACTATGCCTTGTTCTAAAGCTCTTTGGGAACTGCTTGCTTGGCCCCACAGACCTGGGGGCTGCAGGCTTTCCTGCTGCCTTCAGCCTCGACACCACCCTTTCCCACTCGGCGCTGCTCCAGGCACAAAAATGGCCATATGTCTGGAGATGGGTCCCCCGCCCAAAGAGCCAGCAGGGAAAATTATGCCTTGTTCTAAAGCTCTTTGGGAACCGCTTCCATAGCCCCACAGACCTGGGGGCTGCAGGCTTTCCTGCTGCCTTCAGCCTCAAATCCACCCTTTCCCACTTGGCGCCGCGCCAGGCCCAAAAATGGCCATACGGCTGGAGATGGGTCCCCCGCCCAAAGAGCCAGCAGGGAAAACTATGCCTTGTTCTAAAGCTCTTTGGGAACCGCTTGCGTAGCCGCACAGACCTGGGGGCTGCAGGCTTTGCTGCTGCCTTCAGCCTCGACAGCACCCTTTCCCACTTGGCGCCACGCCAGGCACAAAAATGGCCATACGGCTGGAGATGGGTCCCCCGCCCAAAGAGCCAGCAGGGTAAACTATGCCTTGTTCTAAAGCTCTTTGGGAACCGCTTGCGTAGCCGCACAGGCCTGGGGGCTGCAGGCTTTGCTGCTGCCTTCAGCCTCGACAGCACCCTTTCCCACTTGGCGCCGCGCCAGGCACAAAAATGGCCATACGGCTGGAGATGGGTCCCCTGCCAAAAGAGCCAGCAGGGAAAACTATGCCTTGTTCTAAAGCTCTTTGGGAACCGCTTGCGTAGCTCCACAGACCTGGGGGCTGCGGGCTTTCCTGCTGCCTTCAGCCTCAAAGCCACCCTTTCCCACTTGGCGCCGCGCCAGGCACAAAAATGGCCATACGGCTGGAGATGGGTCCCCCGCCCAAAGAACAAGCAGGGAAAACTATGCCTTGTTCTAAAGCTCTTTGGGAACCGCTTGCGTAGCCCCCCAGACCTGGGGGCTGCAGGCTTTCCTGCTGCCTTCAGCCTCAAAGCCACCCTTTAACACTTGGCGTCGTGGCAGGCACAAAAATGGCCTATGGCTGGAGATGGGTCCCATGCCCAAAGAGCCAGCAGGGAAAACTATGCCTTGTTCTAAAGCTCTTTGGGAACCGCTTGCTTGGCCCCACAGACCTGGGGGCTGCAGGGTTTGCTGCTGCCTTCAGCCTCGACAACACCCTTTCCCACTTTGCGCCGCGCCAGGCACAAAAATGGCCATATGGCTGGAGATGGGTCCCCTGCCAAAAGAGCCAGCAGGGAAAACTATGCCTTGTTCTAAAGCTCTTTGGGAACCGCTTCCGTAGCCGCACAGACCTGGGGGCTGCGGGCTTTCCTGCTGCATTCAGATTCGACACCACCCTTTCCCACTTGGCGCCGCGCCAGGCACAAAAATGGCCTATGGCTGGAGATGGGTCCCCGGCCCAAAGAGCCAGCAGGGAAAACTATGCCTTGTTCTAAAGCTCTTTGGGAACCGCTTGCGTAGCCCCACAGACCTGGGGGCTGCAGGCTTTCCTGCTGCCTTCAGCCTTTCAGCCTCGACACCACCCTTTCCCACTACGCACCGCGCCAGGCATAAAAATAGCCATACGACTGGAGATGGGTCCCCCGCCCAAAGAGCCAGCTGGGAAAACTATGCCTTGTTCTAAAGCTCTTTGGGAACCGCTTGCGTAGCCCCACAGACCTGGGGGCTGCAGGCTTTGCTGCTGCCTTCAGCCTCGACAGCACCCTTTCCCACTTGGCGCCGGGCCAGACACAAAAATGGCCATATGTCTGTAGATGGGTCCCCCGCCCAAAGAGCCAGCAGGGAAAACTATGCCTTGTTCTAAAGCTCTTTGGGAACCGCTTGCGTAGCCGCACAGACCTGGGGGCTGCGGGCTTTCCTGCTGCCTTCAGCCTCGACACCACCCTTTCCCACTTGGCGCCGCGCTAGGCACAAAAATGGCCTATGGCTGGAGATGGGTCCCCTGCCAAAAGAGCCAGCAGGGAAAACTATGCCTTGTTCTAAAGCTCTTTGGGAACCGCTTGCGTAGCTCCACAGACCTGGGGGCTGCGGGCTTTCCTGCTGCCTTCAGCCTCAAAGCCACCCTTTCCCACTTGGCGCCGCGCCAGGCACAAAAATGGCCATACGGCTGGAGATGGGTCCCCCGCCCAAAGAACAAGCAGGGAAAACTATGCCTTGTTCTAAAGCTCTTTGGGAACCGCTTGCGTAGCCCCCCAGACCTGGGGGCTGCAGGCTTTCCTGCTGCCTTCAGCCTCAAAGCCACCCTTTAACACTTGGCGTCGTGGCAGGCACAAAAATGGCCTATGGCTGGAGATGGGTCCCATGCCCAAAGAGCCAGCAGGGAAAACTATGCCTTGTTCTAAAGCTCTTTGGGAACCGCTTGCTTGGCCCCACAGACCTGGGGGCTGCAGGGTTTGCTGCTGCCTTCAGCCTCGACAACACCCTTTCCCACTTTGCGCCGCGCCAGGCACAAAAATGGCCATATGGCTGGAGATGGGTCCCCTGCCAAAAGAGCCAGCAGGGAAAACTATGCCTTGTTCTAAAGCTCTTTGGGAACCGCTTCCGTAGCCGCACAGACCTGGGGGCTGCGGGCTTTCCTGCTGCCTTCAGCCTCGACAGCACCCTTTCCCACTTGGCGCCGCGCCAGGCACAAAAATGGCCTATGGCTGGAGATGGGTCCCCGGCCCAAAGAGCCAGCAGGGAAAACTATGCCTTGTTCTAAAGCTCTTTGGGAACCGCTTGCGTAGCCCCACAGACCTGGGGGCTGCAGGCTTTCCTGCTGCCTTCAGCCTTTCAGCCTCGACACCACCCTTTCCCACTACGCACCGCGCCAGGCATAAAAATAGCCATACGACTGGAGATGGGTCCCCCGCCCAAAGAGCCAGCTGGGAAAACTATGCCTTGTTCTAAAGCTCTTTGGGAACCGCTTGCGTAGCCCCACAGACCTGGGGGCTGCAGGCTTTGCTGCTGCCTTCAGCCTCGACAGCACCCTTTCCCACTTGGCGCCGGGCCAGACACAAAAATGGCCATATGTCTGTAGATGGGTCCCCCGCCCAAAGAGCCAGCAGGGAAAACTATGCCTTGTTCTAAAGCTCTTTGGGAACCGCTTGCGTAGCCGCACAGACCTGGGGGCTGCGGGCTTTCCTGCTGCCTTCAGCCTCGACACCACCCTTTCCCACTTGGCGCCGCGCTAGGCACAAAAATGGCCTATGGCTGGAGATGGGTCCCATGCCCAAAGAGCCAGCAGGGAAAACTATGCCTTGTTCTAAAGCTCTTTGGGAACCGCTTGCGTAGCCGCACAGACCTGGGGGCTGCGGGCTTTCCTGCTGCCTTCAACCTCGACACCACCCTTTCCCACTACGCACCGCGCCAGGCATAAAAATAGCCATACGACTGGAGATGGGTCCCCCGCCCAAAGAGCCAGCAGGGAAAACTATGCCTTGTTCTAAAGCTCTTTGGGAACCGCTTGCGTAGCCCCACAGACCTGGGGGCTGCAGGCTTTGCTGCTGCCTTCAGCCTCAACAGCACCCTTTCCCACTTGGCGCCGCGCCAGGCACAAAAATGGCCATACGGCTGGAGATGGGTCCCCCGCCCAAAGAGCCAGCAGGGAAAACTATGCCTTGTTCTAAAGCTCTTTGGGAACCACTTGCGTATCCGCACAGACCTGGGGGCTGCATGCTCTCCTGCTGCCTTCAGCCTCGACAGCACCCTTTCCCACTTGGCGCCGCGCCAGGCACAAAAATGGCCATATGGCTGGAGATGGGTCCCCCGCCCAAAGAGCCAGCAGGGAAAACTATGCCTTGTTCTAAAGCTCTTTGGGAACCGCTTGCGTAGCCCCACAGACCTGGGGGCTGCGGCCTTTCCTGCTGCATTCAGCCTCGACACCACCCTTTCCCACTTGGCGCCGCGCCAGGCTCAAAAATGGCCATACGGCTGGAGATGGGTCCCCCGCCCAAAGAGCCAGCAGGGAAAACTAGGCCTTGTTCTAAAGCTCTTTGGGAACCGCTTGCGTAGCCCCACAGACCTGGGGGCTGCAGGCTTTGCTGCTGCCTTCAGCCTCGACAGCACCCTTTCCCACTTGGCGCCGCGCCAGGCACAAAAATGGCCATACGGCTGGAGATGGGTCCCCCGCCCAAAGAGCCAGCAGGGAAAACTATGCCTTGTTCTAAAGCTCTTTGGGAACCGCTTGCGTAGCCCCACAGACCTGGGGGCTGCGGGCTTTCCTGCTGCCTTCAGCCTCGACACCACCCTTTCCCACTTGGCGCCGCGCTAGGCATAAAAATGGCCTATGGCTGGAGATGGGTCCCCCGCCCAAAGAGCCAGCAGGGAAAACTAGGCCTTGTTCTAAAGCTCTTTGGGAACCGCTTGCGTAGCCCCACAGACCTGGGGGGCTGCAGGCTTTCCTGCTGCCTTCAGCCTCAAAGCCACCCTTTCCCACTTGGCGCCGCGCCAGGCCCAAAAATGGCCATACGGCTGGAGATGGGTCCCCCGCCCAAAGAGCCAGCAGGGAAAACTATGCCTTGTTCTAAAGCTCTTTGGGAACCGCTTGCGTAGCCGCACAGACCTGGGGGCTGCGGCCTTTCCTGCTGCCTTCAGGCTCAAAGCCACCCTTTGCCACTACGCACCGCGCCAGGCATAAAAATGGCCATACGGCTGGAGATGGGTCCCCCGCCCAAAGAGCCAGCAGGGAAAACTATGCCTTGTTCTAAAGCTCTTTGGGAACCGCTTGCGTAGCCCCACAGACCTGGGGGCTGCAGGCTTTCCTGCTGCCTTCAGCCTCAAAGCCACCCTTTCCCACTTGGCGCCGCGCCAGGCACAAAAATGACCATACAGCTGGAGATGGGTCCCCCGCCCAAAGAGCCAGCAGGGAAAACTATGCCTTGTTCTAAAGCTCTTTGGGAACCGCTTGCATAGCCCCACACACCTGGGGGCTGCAGGCTTTCCTGCTGCCTTCAGCCTCAAAGCCAGCCTTTCCCTCTTGGCGCCGGGCCAGGCCCAAAAATGGCCTATGGCTGGAGATGGGTCCCCCGCCCAAAGAGCCAGCAGGGAAAACTATGCCTTGTTCTAAAGCTCTTTGGGAACCGCTTGCGTAGCCGCACAGACCTGGGGGCTGCGGGCTTTCCTGCTGCCTTCAGCCTCGACACCACCCTTTCCCACTACGCACCGCGCCAGGCATAAAAATGGCCTATGGCTGGAGATGGGTCCCCTGCCCAAAGAGCCAGCAGGGAAAACTATGCCTTGTTCTAAAGCTCTTTAAGAACCGCTTGCGTAGCCCTACAGACCTGGGGGCTGCGGGCTTTCCTGCTGCCTTCAGCGTCAAAACCACCCTTTCCCACTACGCACCGCGCCAGGTATAAAAATAGCCATACGACTGGAGATGGGTCCCCCGCCCAAAGAGCCAGCAGGGAAAAATATGCCTTGTTCTAAAGCTCTTTGGGAACCGCTTGCGTAGCCCCACAGACCTGGGGGCTGCAGGCTTTGCTGCTGCCTTCAGCCTCAACAGCACCCTTTCCCACTTGGCGCCGCGCCAGGCACAAAAATGGCCTATGGCTGGAGATGGGTCGCCCGCCCAGAGAGCCAGCAGGGAAAATTATGCCTTGTTCTAAAGCTCTTTGGGAACCGCTTGCGTAGCCCCACAGACCTGGGGGCTGCGGCCTTTCCTGCTGCCTTCAGCCTCAAAGCCACCCTTTCCCACTTGGCGCCGCGCCAGGCACAAAAATGGCCATACAACTGGACATGGGTCCCTCGCCCAAAGAGCCAGCAGGGAAAACTATGCCTTGTTCTAAAGCTCTTTGGGAACCGCTTGCTTGGCCCCACAGACCTGGGGGCTGCAGGCTTTCCTGCTGCCTTCAGCCTCAAAGCCACCCTTTCCCACTTGGCGCCGCGCCAGGCACAAAAATGGCCATAGGGCTGGAGATGGGTCCCCCGCCCAAAGAGCCAGCAGGGAAAACTAGGCCTTGTTCTAAAGCTCTTTGGGAACCGCTTGCGTAGCCCCACAGACCTGGGGGCTGCAGGCTTTGTTGCTGCCTTCAGCCTCGACAGCACCCTTTCCCACTTGGCGCCGCGCCAGGCACAAAAATGGCCATACGGCTGGAGATGGGTCCCCTGCCAAAAGAGCCAGCAGGGAAAACTATGCCTTGTTCTAAAGCTCTTTGGGAACCGCTTGCGTAGCTCCACAGACCTGGGGACTGCGGGCTTTCCTGCTGCCTTCAGCCTCAAAACCACCCTTTCCCACTTGGCGCCGCATCAGGCACAAAAATGGCCTATGGCTGGAGATGGGTCCCATGCCCAAAGAGCCAGCAAGGAAAACTATGCCTTGTTCTAAAGCTCTTTGGGAACCGCTTGCGTAGCCCCCCAGACCTGGGGGCTGCAGGCTTTCCTGCTGCCTTCAGCCTCAAAGCCACCCTTTAACACTTGGCGTCGTGGCAGGCACAAAAATGGCCTATGGCTGGAGATGGGTCCCATGCCCAAAGAGCCGTCACGGAAAACTATGCCTTGTTCTAAAGCTCTTTGGGAACCGCTTTCTTGGCCCCACAGACCTGGGGGCTGCAGGCTTTGCTGCTGCCTTCAGCCTCGACAACACCCTTTCCCACTTGGCGCTGCGCCAGGCACAAAAATGGCCATACGGCTGGAGATGGGTCCCCCGCCCAAAGAGCCAGCAGGGAAAACTATGCCTTGTTCTAAAGCTCTTTGGGAACCGCTTGCGTAGCCCCACAGACCTGGGGGCTGCGGGCTTTCCTGCTGCCTTCAGCCTCGACACCAGACTTTCCCACTACGCACCGCGCTAGGCATAAAAATAGCCATACGACTGGAGATGGGTCCCCCGCCCAAAGAGCCAGCTGTGAAAACTATGCCTTGTTCTAAAGCTCTTTGGGAACCGCTTGCGTAGCCCCACAGACCTGGGGGCTGCAGGCTTTGCTGCTGCCTTCAGCCTCGACAGCACACTTTCCCACTTGGCGCCACGCCAGGCACAAAAATGGCCATATGTCTGTAGATGGGTCCCCCGCCCAAAGAGCCAGCAGGGAAAACTATGCCTTGTTCTAAAGCTCTTTGGGAACCGCTTGCGTAGCCGCACAGACCTGGGGGCTGCGGGCTTTCCTGCTGCCTTCAGCCTCAAAGCCACCCTTTCCCACTTGGCGCCGCGCTAGGCACAAAAATGGCCTATGGCTGGAGATGGGTCCCATGCCCAAAGAGCCAGCAGGGAAAACTATGCCTTGTTCTAAAGCTCTTTGGGAACCGCTTGCGTAGCCCCACAGACCTGGGGGCTGCGGGCTTTCCTGCTGCCTTCAGCCTCGACACCACCCTTTGCCACTACGCACCGCGCCAGGCATAAAAATAGCCATACGACTGGAGATGGGTCCCCCGCCCAAAGAGCCATCAGGGAAAACTATGCCTTGTTCTAAAGCTCTTTGGGAACCACTTGCGTATCCGCACAGACATGGGGGCTGCATGCTCTCCTGCTGCCTTCAGCCTCGACAGCACCCTTTCCCACTTGGCGCCGCGCCAGGCACAAAAATGGCCATATGGCTGGAGATGGGTCCCCCGCCCAAAGAGCCAGCAGGGAAAACTATGCCTTGTTCTAAAGCTCTTTGGGAACCGCTTGCGTAGCCCCACAGACCTGGGGGCTGCAGGCTTTCCTGCTGCCTTCAGCCTCAAAGTCACCTTTTCCCACTTGGCGCCGCGCCAGGCACAAAAATGGCCATACGGCTGGAGATGGGTCCCCCGCCCAAAGAGCCAGCAGGGAAAACTATGCCTTGTTCTAAAGCTCTTTGGGAACCGCTTGCGTAGCCCCACAGACCTGGGGGCTGCGGGCTTTCCTGCTGCCTTCAGCCTCGACACCACCCTTTCCCACTTGGCGCCGCGCTAGGCATAAAAATGGCCTATGGCTGGAGATGGGTCCCCCGCCCAAAGAGCCAGCAGGGAAAACTATGCCTTGTTCGAAAGCTCTTTGGGAACCGCTTGCGTAGCCCCACAGACCTGGGGGCTGCAGGCTTTCCTGCTGCCTTCAGCCTCAAAGCCACCCTTTCCCACTTGGAGTCGCGCCAGGCACAAAAATGGCCATACGGCTGGAGATGGGTCCCCCGCCCAAAGAGCCAGCAGGGAAAACTATGCCTTGTTCTAAAGCTCTTTGGGAACCGCTTGCGTAGCCCCACAGACCTGGGGGCTGCGGGCTTTCCTGCTGCCTTCAGCCTCGACACCAGACTTTCCCACTACGCACCGCGCTAGGCATAAAAATAGCCATACGACTGGAGATGGGTCCCCCGCCCAAAGAGCCAGCAGGGAAAACTATGCCTTGTTCTAAAGCTCTTTGGGAACCGCTTGCGTAGCCCCACAGACCTGGGGGCTGCAGGCTTTGCTGCTGCCTTCAGCCTCGACAGCACACTTTCCCACTTGGCGCCACGCCAGGCACAAAAATGGCCATATGTCTGTAGATGGGTCCCCCGCCCAAAGAGCCAGCAGGGAAAACTATGCCTTGTTCTAAAGCTCTTTGGGAACCGCTTGCGTAGCCGCACAGACCTGGGGGCTGCGGGCTTTCCTGCTGCCTTCAGCCTCAAAGCCACCCTTTCCCACTTGGCGCCGCGCTAGGCACAAAAATGGCCTATGGCTGGAGATGGGTCCCATGCCCAAAGAGCCAGCAGGGAAAACTATGCCTTGTTCTAAAGCTCTTTGGGAACCGCTTGCGTAGCCCCACAGACCTGGGGGCTGCGGGCTTTCCTGCTGCCTTCAGCCTCGACACCACCCTTTGCCACTACGCACCGCGCCAGGCATAAAAATAGCCATACGACTGGAGATGGGTCCCCCGCCCAAAGAGCCATCAGGGAAAACTATGCCTTGTTCTAAAGCTCTTTGGGAACCACTTGCGTATCCGCACAGACATGGGGGCTGCATGCTCTCCTGCTGCCTTCAGCCTCGACAGCACCCTTTCCCACTTGGCGCCGCGCCAGGCACAAAAATGGCCATATGGCTGGAGATGGGTCCCCCGCCCAAAGAGCCAGCAGGGAAAACTATGCCTTGTTCTAAAGCTCTTTGGGAACCGCTTGCGTAGCCCCACAGACCTGGGGGCTGCAGGCTTTCCTGCTGCCTTCAGCCTCAAAGTCACCTTTTCCCACTTGGCGCCGCGCCAGGCACAAAAATGGCCATACGGCTGGAGATGGGTCCCCCGCCCAAAGAGCCAGCAGGGAAAACTATGCCTTGTTCTAAAGCTCTTTGGGAACCGCTTGCGTAGCCCCACAGACCTGGGGGCTGCGGGCTTTCCTGCTGCCTTCAGCCTCGACACCACCCTTTCCCACTTGGCGCCGCGCTAGGCATAAAAATGGCCTATGGCTGGAGATGGGTCCCCCGCCCAAAGAGCCAGCAGGGAAAACTATGCCTTGTTCTAAAGCTCTTTGGGAACCGCTTGCGTAGCCCCACAGACCTGGGGGCTGCAGGCTTTCCTGCTGCCTTCAGCCTCAAAGCCACCCTTTCCCACTTGGAGTCGCGCCAGGCACAAAAATGGCCATACGGCTGGAGATGGGTCCCCCGCCCAAAGAGCCAGCAGGGAAAACTATGCCTTGTTCTAAAGCTCTTTGGGAACCGCTTGCGTAGCCGCACAGACCTGGGGGCTGCAGGCTTTGCTGCTGCCTTCAGCCTCGACAGCACCCTTTCCCACTTGGCGCCGGGCCAGGCACAAAAATGGCCATACGGCTGGAGATGGGTCCCCCGCCCAAAGAGCCAGCAGGGAAAACTATGCCTTGTTCTAAAGCTCTTTGGGAACCGCTTGCGTAGCCCCACAGACCTGGGGGCTGCGCGCTTTCCTGCTGCCTTCAGCCTCAAAGCCAACCTTTCCCACTTGGCGCCGCGCCAGGCACAAAAATGGCCATACGGCTGGAGATGGGTCCCCTGCCAAAAGAGCCAGCAGGGAAAACTATGCCTTGTTCTAAAGCTCTTTGGGAACCGCTTGCGTAGCTCCACAGACCTGGGGGCTGCGGGCTTTCCTGCTGCCTTCAGCCTCAAAACCACCCTTTCCCACTTGGCGCCGCATCAGGCACAAAAATGGCCTATGGCTGGAGATGGGTCCCATGCCCAAAGAGCCAGCAAGGAAAACTATGCCTTGTTCTAAAGCTCTTTGGGAACCGCTTGCGTAGCCCCCCAGACCTGGGGGCTGCAGGCTTTCCTGCTGCCTTCAGCCTCAAAGCCACCCTTTAACACTTGGCGTCGTGGCAGGCACAAAAATGGCCTATGGCTGGAGATGGGTCCCATGCCCAAAGAGCCATCAGGGAAAACTATGCCTTGTTCTAAAGCTCTTTGGGAACCGCTTTCTTGGCCCCACAGACCTGGGGGCTGCAGGCTTTGCTCCTGCCTTCAGCCTCGACAACACCCTTTCCCGCTTGGCGCCGGGCCAGGCCCAAAAATGGCCTATGGCTGGAGATGGGTCCCCCGCCCAAAGAGCCAGCAGGGAAAACTATGCCTTGTTCTAAAGCTCTTTGGGAACCGCTTGCGTAGCCGCACAGACCTGGGGGCTGCGGGCTTTCCTGCTGCCTTCAGCCTCGACACCACCCTTTCCCACTACGCACCGCGCCAGGCACAAAAATGGCCATACGGCTGGAGATGGATCCCCCGCCCAAAGAGCCAGCAGGGAAAACTATGCCTTGTTCTAAAGCTCTTTGGGAACCGCTTGCGTAGCCCCACAGACGTGGGGGCTGCGGGCTTTCCTGCTGCCTTCAACGTCAAAACCACCCTTTCCCACTACGCACCGCGCCAGGTATAAAAATAGCCATACGACTGGAGATGGGTCCCTCGCCCAAAGAGCCAGCAGGGAAAACTATGCCTTGTTCTAAAGCTCTTTGGGAACCGCTTGCGTAGCCCCACAGACCTGGGGGCTGCGGGCTTTCCTGCTGCCTTCAGCCTCGACACCACCCTTTCCCACTACGCACCGCGCCAGGCATAAAAATAGCCATACGACTGGAGATGGGTCCCCCGCCCAAAGAGCCAGCTGGGAAAACTATGCCTTGTTCTAAAGCTCTTTGGGAACCGCTTGCGTAGCCCCACAGACCTGGGGGCTGCAGGCTTTGCTGCTGCCTTCAGCCTCGACAGCACACTTTCCCACTTGGCGCCGGGCCAGGCACAAAAATGGCCATATGTCTGTAGATGGGTCCCCCGCCCAAAGAGCCATCAGGGAAAAATATGCCTTGTTCTAAAGCTCTTTGGGAACCGCTTGCGTAGCCGCACAGACCTGGGGGCTGCGGGCTTTCCTGCTGCCTTCAGCCTCGACACCACCCTTTCCCACTTGGCGCCGCGCTAGGCACAAAAATGGCCTATGGCTGGAGATGGGTCCCATGCCCAAAGAGCCAGCAGGGAAAACTATGCCTTGTTCTAAAGCTCTTTGGGAACCGCTTGCGTAGCCCCACAGACCTGGGGGCTGCGGGCTTTCCTGCTGCCTTCAACCTCGACACCACCCTTTGCCACTACGCACCGCGCCAGGCTCAAAAATGGCCATACGACTGGAGATGGGTCCCCCGCCCAAAGAGCCAGCAGGGAAAACTATGCCTTGTTCTAAAGCTCTTTGGGAACCGCTTGTGTAGCCCCACAGACCTGGGGGCTGCAGGCTTTCCTGCTGCCTTCAGCCTCGACACCACCCTTTCCCACTTGGCGCCGGGCCAGGCACAAAAATGGCCATACGGCTGGAGATGGGTCCCCCGCCCAAAGAGACAGCAGGGGAAACTATGCCTTGTTCTAAAGCTCTTTGGGAACCACTTGCGTATCCGCACAGACCTGGGGGCTGCATGCTCTCCTGCTGCCTTCAGCCTCGACAGCACCCTTTCCCACTTGGCGCCGCGCCAGGCACAAAAATGGCCATATGGCTGGAGATGGGTCCCCCGCCCAAAGAGCCAGCAGGGAAAACTATGCCTTGTTCTAAAGCTCTTTGGGAACCGCTTGCGTAGCCCCACAGACCTGGGGGCTGCGGCCTTTCCTGCTGCATTCAGCCTCGACACCACCCTTTCCCACTTGGCGCCGCGCCAGGCTCAAAAATGGCCATACGGCTGGAGATGGGTCCCCCGCCCAAGGAGCCAGCAAGGAAAACTATGCCTTGTTCTAAAGCTCTTTGGGAACCGCTTGCGTAGCCCCACAGACCTGGGGGCTGCAGGCTTTCCTGCTGCCTTCAGCCTCAAAGTCACCCTTTCCCACTTGGCGCCGCGCCAGGCACAAAAATGGCCATACGGCTGGAGATGGGTCCCCCGCCCAAAGAGCCAGCAGGGAAAACTATGCCTTGTTCTAAAGCTCTTTGGGAACCGCTTGCGTAGCCCCACAGACCTGGGGGCTGCGGGCTTTCCTGCTGCCTTCAGCCTCGACACCACCCTTTCCCACTTGGCGCCGCGCTAGGCATAAAAATGGCCTATGGCTGGAGATGGGTCCCCTGCCCAAAGAGCCAGCAGGGAAAACTAGGCCTTGTTCTAAAGCTCTTTGGGAACCGCTTGCGTAGCCCCACAGACCTGGGGGCTGCAGGCTTTCTGCTGCCTTCAGCCTCAAAGCCACCCTTTCCCACTTGGCGCCGCGCCAGGCCCAAAAATGGCCATACGGCTGGAGATGGGTCCCCCGCCCAAAGAGCCAGCAGGGAAAACTATGCCTTGTTCTAAAGCTCTTTGGGAACCGCTTGCGTAGCCGCACAGACCTGGGGGCTGCGGGCTTTCCTGCTGTCTTCAGCCTCGACACCACCCTTTCCCACTACGCACCGCGCCAGGCATAAAAATGGCCATACGGCTGGAGATGGGTCCCCCGCCCAAAGAGCCAGCAGGGAAAACTATGCCTTGTTCTAAAGCTCTTTGGGAACCGCTTGCGTAGCCCCACAGACCTGGGGGCTGCAGGCTTTCCTGCTGCCTTCAGCCTCGACAGCACCCTTTCCCACTTGGCGCCGCGCCAGGCACAAAAATGGCCATACAGCTGGAGATGGGTCCCCCGCCCAAAGAGCCAGCAGGGAAAACTATGCCTTGTTCTAAAGCTCTTTGGGAACCGCTTGCGTAGCCCCACAGACCTGGGGGCTGCAGGGTTTGCTGCTGCCTTCAGCCTCGACACCACCCTTTCCCACTTGGCGCCGCGCCAGGCAAAAAAATGGCCATACAATTGGAGATGGGTCCCTCGCCCAAAGAGCCAGCAGGGAAAACTATGCCTTGTTCTAAAGCTCTTTGGGAACCGCTTGCATAGCCCCACACACGTGGGGGCTGCAGGCTTTCCTGCTGCCTTCAGCCTCAAAGCCACCCTTTCCCGCTTGGCGCCGGGCCAGGCCCAAAAATGGCCTATGGCTGGAGATGGGTCCCCCGCCCAAAGAGCCAGCAGGGAAAACTATGCCTTGTTCTAAAGCTCTTTGGGAACCGCTTGCGTAGCCGCACAGACCTGGGGGCTGCGGGCTTTCCTGCTGCCTTCAGCCTCGACACCACCCTTTCCCACTACGCACCGCGCCAGGCATAAAAATGGCCTATGGCTGGAGATGGGTCCCCTGCCCAAACAGCCAGCAGGGAAAACTATGCCTTGTTTTAAAGCTCTTTGGGAACCGCTTGCGTAGCCCCACAGACCTGGGGGCTGCGGGCTTTCCTGCTGCCTTCAGCGTCAAAACCACCCTTTCCCACTACGCACCGCGCCAGGTATAAAAATAGCCATACGACTGGAGATGGGTCCCCCGCCCAAAGAGCCAGCAGGGAAAACTATGCCTTGTTCTAAAGCTCTTTGGGAACCGCTTGCGTAGCCCCACAGACCTGGGGGCTGCAGGCTTTGCTGCTGCCTTCAGCCTCGACACCACCCTTTCCCACTTGGCGCCGCGCCAGGCACAAAAATGGCCATACGGCTGGAGATGGGTCCCCCGCCCAAAGAGCCAGCAGGGAAAACTATGCCTTGTCCTAAAGCTCTTTGGGAACCGCTTGCGTAGCCCCACAGACCTGGGGGCTGCGCGCTTTCCTGCTGCCTTCAGCCTCAAAGCCACCCTTTCCCACTACGCACCGCGCCAGGTATAAAAATAGCCATACGACTGGAGATGGGTCCCTCGCCCAAAGAGCCAGCAGGGAAAATTATGCCTTGTTCTAAAGCTCTTTGGGAACCGCTTGCTTGGCCCCACAGACCTGGGGGCTGCAGGTCTTCCTGCTGCCTTTAGCCTCGAAACCACCCTTTCCCACTTGGCACCGCGCCAGGCACAAAAATGGCCATATGTCTGGAGATGGGTTCCCCCGCCCAAAGAGCCAGCAGGGAAAATTATGCCTTGTTCTAAAGCTCTTTGGGAACCGCTTCCATAGCCCCACAGACCTGGGGGCTGCAGGCTTTCCTGCTGCCTTCAGCCTCAAAGCCACCCTTTCCCACTTGGCGCCGCGCCAGGCACAAAAATGGCCATACGGCTGGAGATGGGTCCCCCTCCCAAAGAGCCAGCAGAGAAAACTATGCCTTGTTCTAAAGCTCTTTGGGAACCGCTTGCGTAGCCCCACAGACCTGGGGGCT
This sequence comes from Rissa tridactyla, assembly GCF_028500815.1. Lineage (NCBI taxonomy): Eukaryota > Metazoa > Chordata > Aves > Charadriiformes > Laridae > Rissa > Rissa tridactyla. The sequence continues at coordinate 398,697 of NW_026529361.1, forward strand.
GCAGGCTTTGCTGCTGCCTTCAGCCTCGACAGCACCCTTTCCCACTTGGCGCCGCGCCAGGCACAAAAATGGCCATACGGCTGGAGATGGGTCCCCCGCCCAAAGAGCCAGCAGGGAAAACTATGCCTTGTTCTAAAGCTCTTTGGGAACCGCTTGCGTAGCCCCACAGACCTGGGGGCTGCGGGCTTTCCTGCTGCCTTCAGCCTCGACACCACCCTTTCCCACTTGGCGCCGCGCTAGGCACAAAAATGGCCTATGGCTGGAGATGGGTCCCATGCCCAAAGAGCCAGCAGGGAAAACTATGCCTTGTTCTAAAGCTCTTTGGGAACCGCTTGCGTAGCCCCACAGACCTGGGGGCTGCGGGCTTTCCTGCTGCCTTCAACCTCGACACCACCCTTTCCCACTTGGCCCCTGGCCATGCACAAAAATGGCCATACGGCTGGAGATGGGTCCCCCGCCCAAAGAGCCAGCAGGGAAAACTATGCCTTGTTCTAAAGCTCTTTGGGAACCGCTTGCGTAGCCGCACAGACCTGGGGGCTGCAGGCTTTACTGCTGCCTTCAGCCTCGACACCACCCTTTCCCACTTGGCGCCACGCCACGCACAAAAATGGCCATACGGCTGGAGATGGGTCCCCCGCCCAAAGAGCAAGCAGGGAAAACTATGCCTTGTTCTAAAGCTCTTTGGGAACCACTTGCGTATCCGCACAGACCTGGGGGCTGCATGCTCTCCTGCTGCCTTCAGCCTCGACAGCACCCTTTCCCACTTGGCGCCGCGCCAGGCACAAAAATGGCCATATGGCTGGAGATGGGTCCCCCGCCCAAAGAGCCAGCAGGGAAAACTATGCCTTGTTCTAAAGCTCTTTGGGAACCGCTTGCGTAGCCCCACAGACCTGGGGGCTGCGGCCTTTCCTGCTGCCTTCAGCCTCAAAACCACCCTTTCCCACTTGGCCCCTGGCCATGCACAAAAATGGCCATACGGCTGGAGATGGGTCCCCCGCTCAAAGAACAAGCAGGGAAAACTATGCCTTGTTCTAAAGCTCTTTGGGAACCGCTTGCGTAGCCCCCCAGACCTGGGGGCTACAGGCTTTCCTGCTGCCTTCAGCCTCAAAGTCACCCTTTAACACTTGGCGTCGTGGCAGGCACAAAAATGGCCTATGGCTGGAGATGGGTCCCATGCCCAAAGAGCCATCAGGGAAAACTATGCCTTGTTCTAAAGCTCTTTGGGAACCGCTTGCGTAGCCCCACAGACCTGGGGGGCTGCAGGCTTTCCTGCTGCCTTCAGCCTCGACAGCACCCTTTCCCACTTTGCGCCGCGCCAGGCACAAAAATGGCCATATGGCTGGAGATGGGTCCCCTGCCAAAAGAGCCAGCAGGGAAAACTATGCCTTGTTCTAAAGCTCTTTGGGAACCGCTTGCGTAGCCGCACAGACCTGGGGGCTGCAGGCTTTCCTGCTGCATTCAGACTCGACACCACCCTTTCCCACTTGGCGCCGCGCTAGGCACAAAAATGGCCTATGGCTGGAGATGGGTCCCATGCCCAAAGAGCCAGCAGGGAAAACTATGCCTTGTTCTAAAGCTCTTTGGGAACCGCTTGCGTAGCCCCACAGACCTGGGGGCTGCAGGCTTTCCTGCTGCCTTCAGCCTTTCAGCCTCGACACCACCCTTTCCCACTTGGTGCCGCGCCAGGCACAAAAATGGCCATACGGCTGGAGATGGGTCCCCCGCCCAAAGAGCCAGCAGGGAAAACTATGCCTTGTTCTAAAGCTCTTTGGGAACCACTTGCGTATCCGCACAGACCTGGGGGCTGCAGGCTTTCCTGCTGCCTTCAGCCTCGACACCACCCTTTCCCACTTGGCGCCGCGCTAGGCATAAAAATGGCCTATGGCTGGAGATGGGTCCCCCGCCCAAAGAGCCAGCAGGGAAAACTAGGCCTTGTTCTAAAGCTCTTTGGGAACCGCTTGCGTAGCCCCACAGACCTGGGGGCTGCATGCTCTCCTGCTGCCTTCAGCCTCGACAGCACCCTTTCCCACTTGGCGCCGCGCCAGGCACAAAAATGGCCATATGGCTGGAGATGGGTCCCCCCGCCCAAAGAGCCAGCAGGGAAAACTATGCCTTGTTCTAAAGCTCTTTGGGAACCGCTTGCGTAGCCCCACAGACCTGGGGGCTGCGGCCTTTCCTGCTGCCTTCAGCCTCAAAACCACCCTTTCCCACTTGGCCCCTGGCCATGCACAAAAATGGCCATACGGCTGGAGATGGGTCCCATGCCCAAAGAGCCATCAGGGAAAACTATGCCTTGTTCTAAAGCTCTTTGGGAACCGCTTGCGTAGCCCCACAGACCTGGGGGCTGCAGGCTTTGCTGCTGCCTTCAGCCTCAACAGCACCCTTTCCCACTTGGCGCCGCGCCAGGCACAAAAATGGCCTATGGCTGGAGATGGGTCGCCCGCCCAGAGAGCCAGCAGGGAAAATTATGCCTTGTTCTAAAGCTCTTTGGGAACCGCTTGCGTAGCCCCACAGACCTGGGGGCTGCGGCCTTTCCTGCTGCCTTCAGCCTCAAAGCCACCCTTTCCCACTTGGCGCCGCGCCAGGCACAAAAATGGCCATACAGCTGGAGATGGGTCCCTCGCCCAAAGAGCCAGCAGGGAAAACTATGCCTTGTTCTAAAGCTCTTTGGGAACCGCTTGCTTGGCCCCACAGACCTGGGGGCTGCAGGCTTTCCTGCTGCCTTCAGCCTCGACAACACCCTTTCCCACTTGGCACCACGCCAGGCACAAAAATGGCCATATGTCTGGAGATGGGTCCCCCGCCCAAAGAGCCAGCAGGGAAAATTATGCCTTGTTCTAAAGCTCTTTGGGAACCGCTTCCATAGCCCCACAGACCTGGGGGCTGCGGGCTTTCCTGCTGCCTTCAGCCTCAAAGCCACCCTTTCCCACTTGGCGCCGCGCCAGGCACAAAAATGGCCATACGGCTGGAGATGGGTCCCCCGCCCAAAGAGCCATCAGGGAAAATTATGCCTTGTTCTAAAGCTCTTTGGGAACCGCTTGCGTAGCCCCACACACCTGGGGGCTGCGGGCTTTCCTGCTGCCTTCAGCCTCAAAGCCACCCTTTCCACTTGGCGTCGCGCCAGGCACAAAAATGGCCATACAGCTGGAGATGGGTCCCTCGCCCAAAGAGCCAGCAGGGAAAACTATGCCTTGTTCTAAAGCTCTTTGGGAACTGCTTGCTTGGCCCCACAGACCTGGGGGCTGCAGGCTTTCCTGCTGCCTTCAGCCATCGACACCACCCTTTCCCACTCGGCGCTGCTCCAGGCACAAAAATGGCCATATGTCTGGAGATGGGTCCCCGCCCAAAGAGCCAGCAGGGAAAATTATGCCTTGTTCTAAAGCTCTTTGGGAACCGCTTCCATAGCCCCACAGACCTGGGGGCTGCAGGCTTTTCCTGCTGCCTTCAGCCTCAAATCCACCCTTTCCCACTTGGCGCCGCGCCAGGCCCAAAAATGGCCATACGGCTGGAGATGGGTCCCCCGCCAAAGAGCCAGCAGGGAAAACTATGCCTTGTTCTAAAGCTCTTTGGGAACCGCTTGCGTAGCCGCACAGACCTGGGGGCTGCAGGCTTTGCTGCTGCCTTCAGCCTCGACAGCACCCTTTCCCACCTGGCGCCACGCCAGGCACAAAAATGGCCATACGGCTGGAGATGGGTCCCCCGCCCAAAGAGCCAGCAGGGTAAACTATGCCTTGTTCTAAAGCTCTTTGGGAAACCGCTTGCGTAGCCGCACAGGCCTGGGGGCTGCAGGGTTTGCTGCTGCCTTCAGCCTCGACAGCACCCTTTCCCACTTGGCGCCGCGCCAGGCACAAAAATGGCCATACGGCTGGAGATGGGTCCCCTGCCAAAAGAGCCAGCAGGGAAAACTATGCCTTGTTCTAAAGCTCTTTGGGAACCGCTTGCGTAGCTCCACAGACCTGGGGGCTGCGGGCTTTCCTGCTGCCTTCAGCCCTCAAAGCCACCCTTTCCACTTGGCGCCGCGCCAGGCACAAAAATGGCCATACGGCTGGAGATGGGTCCCCCGCCCAAAGAACAAGCAGGGAAAACTATGCCTTGTTCTAAAGCTCTTTGGGAACCGCTTGCGTAGCCCCCCAGACCTGGGGGCTGCAGGCTTTCCTGCTGCCTTCAGCCTCAAAGCCACCCTTTAACACTTGGCGTCGTGGCAGGCACAAAAATGGCCTATGGCTGGAGATGGGTCCCATGCCCAAAGAGCCAGCAGGGAAAACTATGCCTTGTTCTAAGCTCTTGGGAACCGCTTGCTTGGCCCCACAGACCTGGGGGCTGCAGGGTTTGCTGCTGCCTTCAGCCTCGACAACACCCTTTCCCACTTTGCGCCGCGCCAGGCACAAAAATGGCCATATGGCTGGAGATGGGTCCCCTGCCAAAAGAGCCAGCAGGGAAAACTATGCCTTGTTCTAAAGCTCTTTGGGAACCGCTTCCGTAGCCGCACAGACCTGGGGGCTGCGGGCTTTCCTGCTGCATTCAGATTCGACACCACCCTTTCCCACTTGGCGCCGCGCTAGGCACAAAAATGGCCTATGGCTGGAGATGGGTCCCCCGCCCAAAGAGCCAGCAGGGAAAACTATGCCTTGTTCTAAAGCTCTTTGGGAACCGCTTGCGTAGCCCCACAGACCTGGGGGCTGCAGGCTTTCCTGCTGCCTTCAGCCTTTCAGCCTCGACACCACCCTTTCCCACTACGCACCGCGCCAGGCATAAAAATAGCCATACGACTGGAGATGGGTCCCCCGCCCAAAGAGCCAGCTGGGAAAACTATGCCTTGTTCTAAAGCTCTTTGGGAACCGCTTGCGTAGCCCCACAGACCTGGGGGCTGCAGGCTTTGCTGCTGCCTTCAGCCTCGACAGCACCCTTTCCCACTTGGCGCCGGGCCAGACACAAAAATGGCCATATGTCTGTAGATGGGTCCCCCGCCCAAAGAGCCAGCAGGGAAAACTATGCCTTGTTCTAAAGCTCTTTGGGAACCGCTTGCGTAGCCGCACAGACCTGGGGGCTGCGGGGTTTCCTGCTGCCTTCAGCCTCGACACCACCCTTTCCCACTTGGCGCCGCGCTTAGGCACAAAAATGGCCTATGGCTGGAGATGGGTCCCATGCCCAAAGAGCCAGCAGGGAAAACTATGCCTTGTTCTAAAGCTCTTTGGGAACCGCTTGCGTAGCCGCACAGACCTGGGGGGCTGCGGGCTTTCCTGCTGCCTTCAACCTCGACACCACCCTTTCCCACTACGCACCGCGCCAGGCATAAAAATAGCCATACGACTGGAGATGGGTCCCCCGCTCAAAGAACAAGCAGGGAAAACTATGCCTTGTTCTAAAGCTCTTTGGAACCGCTTGCGTAGCCCCACAGACCTGGGGGCTGCAGGCTTTGCTGCTGCCTTCAGCCTCCACAGCACCCTTTCCCACTTGGCGCCGCGCCAGGCACAAAAATGGCCATACGGCTGGAGATGGGTCCCCCGCCCAAAGAGCCAGCAGGGAAAACTATGCCTTGTTCTAAAGCTCTTTGGGAACCACTTGCGTATCCGCACAGACCTGGGGCTGCATGCTCTCCTGCTGCCTTCAGCCTCGACAGCACCCTTTCCCACTTGGCGCCGCGCCAGGCACAAAATGGCCATATGGCTGGAGATGGGTCCCCCGCCCAAAGAGCCAGCAGGGAAAACTATGCCTTGTTCTAAAGCTCTTTGGGAACCGCTTGCGTAGCCCCACAGACCTGGGGGCTGCGGCCTTTCTGCTGCATTCAGCCTCGACACCACCCTTTCCCACTTGGCGCCGCGCCAGGCTCAAAAATGGCCATACGGCTGGAGATGGGTCCCCCGCCCAAGGAGCCAGCAAGGAAAACTATGCCTTGTTCTAAAGCTCTTTGGGAACCGCTTGCGTAGCCCCACAGACCTGGGGGCTGCAGGCTTTCCTGCTGCCTTCAGCCTCAAAGTCACCCTTTCCCACTTGGCGCCGCGCCAGGCACAAAAATGGCCTATGGCTGGAGATGGGTCCCCCGCCCAAAGAGCCAGCAGGGAAAACTATGCCTTGTTCTAAAGCTCTTTGGGAACCGCTTGCGTAGCCCCACAGACCTGGGGGCTGCGGGCTTTCCTGCTGCCTTCAGCCTCGACACCACCCTTTCCCACTTGGCGCCGCGCTAGGCATAAAAATTGGCCTATGGCTGGAGATGGGTCCCCCGCCCAAAGAGCCAGCAGGGAAAACTAGGCCTTGTTCTAAAGCTCTTTGGGAACCGCTTGCGTAGCCCCACAGACCTGGGGGCTGCAGGCTTTCCTGCTGCCTTCAGCCTCAAAGCCACCCTTTCCCACTTGGCGCCGCGCCAGGCCCAAAAATGGCCATACGGCTGGAGATGGGTCCCCCGCCCAAAGAGCCAGCAGGAAAACTATGCCTTGTTCTAAAGCTCTTTGGGAACCGCTTGCGTAGCCGCACAGACCTGGGGGCTGC
>NW_026529362.1:300000-400460 GCF_028500815.1 Rissa tridactyla
TTGTGCATGGGACCAATCTCCAGACAGATGGCCATTTTTGGGCCTGGCGCGGTGCCAAGTGGGAAAGGGTGGTTTTGAGGCTGAAGGCAGCAGGAAAGCCTGCAGCCCCCAGGTGTTTGGGGCTACGCAAGCGGTTCCCAAAGAGCTTTAGAACAAGGCATAGTTTTCCCTGCTGGCTCTTTGGGCGTGGCACCCATCTCCAGACAGATGGCCATTTTTGTGCCTGGCGTGACGCCAAGTGGGAAAGGGTGGTTTTGAGGCTGAAGGCAGCAGGAAAGCCTGCAGCCCCCAGGTCTGTGGGGCTACGCAAGCGGTTCCCAAAGAGCTTTAGAACAAGGCATAGTTTTCCCTGCTGGCTCTTTGGACGTGGGACCAATCTCCAGACAGATGGCTATTTTTGTGCCTGGTGCGGCACCAAGTGGGAAAGGGTGGTTTTGAGGCTGAAGGCAGCAGGAAAGCCTGCAGCCGCCAGGTGTGCGGGGCTACGCAAGCGGTTCCCAAAGAGCTTTAGAACAAGGCATAGTTTTCCCTGCTGGCTCTTTGGGCGTGGGACCAATCTCCAGAGGTATGGCCATTTTTGTTCCTAGCGCGGTGCCAAGTGGGAAAGGGTGGTTTTGAGGCTGAAGGCAGCAGGAAAGCCTGCAGCCCCCAGGTCTGTGGGGCTACGCAAGCGGTTCCCAAAGAGCTTTAGAACAAGGCATAGTTTTCCCTGCTGGCTCTTTGGGCGTGGGACCAATCTCCAGACAGATGGCCATTTTTGGGCGTGGCGCGGCGCCAAGTGGGAAAGGGTGGTTTTGAGGCTGAAGGCAGCAGGAAAGCCTGCAGCCCCCAGGTGTGTGGGGCTATGCAAGCGGTTCCAAAAGAGCTATAGAACAAGGCATAGTTTTCCCTGCTGTCTCTTTGGGCTTGGGACCAATCTCCAGACCGATGGCCATTTCTGTGCCTGGCGCGGCGCCAAGTGGGAAAGGGTGGTTTTGAGGCTGAAGGCAGCAGGAAAGCCTGCAGCCCCCAGGTGTGTGGGGCTAAGCAAGCGGTTCCCAAAGAGCTTGAGAACAAGGCATAGTTTTCCCTGCTGGCTCTTTGGGCATGGGACCAATCTCCAGACAGATGGCCATTTTTGTGCCTGGCGCGGCGCCAAGTGGGAAAGGGTGGTTTTGAGGCTGAAGGCAGCAGGAAAGCCTGCAGCCCCCAGGTGTGTGGGGCTACGCAAGCGGTTCCCAAAGAGCTTTAGAACAAGGCATAGTTTTCCCTGCTGGCTCTTTGGGCGTGGGACCAATCTCCAGACAGATGGCCATTTTTGGGCCTGGCGCGGCGCCAAGTGGGAAAGGGTGGTTTTGAGGCTGAAGGCAGCAGGAAAGCCTGCAGCCCCCAGGTCTGTGGGGCTACGCAAGCGGTTCCCAAAGAGCTTTAGAACAAGGCACAGTTTTCCCTGCTGGCTCTTTGGGCGTGGGACCAATCTCCAGACCGATGGCCATTTTTGGCTTAGCGCGGCGCCAAGTGGGAAAGGATGGTTTTGAGGCTGAAGGCAGCAGGAAAGCCCGCAGCCCCCAGGTCTGTGGGGCTACGCAAGCGGTTCCCAAAGAGCTTGAGAACAAGGCATAGTTTTCCCTGCTGGCTCTTTGGGCGTGGGACCAATCTCCAGACAGATGGCCATTTTTGGGCCTGGCGCGGTGCCAAGTGGGAAAGGGTGGTTTTGAGGCTGAAGGCAGCAGGAAAGCCTGCAGCCCCCAGGTCTGTGGGGCTACTCAAGCGGTTCCCAAAGAGCTTTAGAACAAGGCATAGTTTTCCCTGTTGGCTCTTTGGATGTGGGACCAGTCTCCAGACAGATGGCTATTTTTGTGCCTGGTGCGGCGCCAAGTGGGAAAGGGTGGTTTTGAGGCTGAAGGCAGCAGGAAAGCCTGCAGCCCCCAGGTGTGTGGGGCTACGCAAGCGGTTCCCAAAGAGCTTTAGAACAAGGCATAGTTTTCCCTGCTGGCTCTTTGGGCGTGGGACCAATCTCCAGACAGATGGCCATTTTTGTGCCTAGCGCGGCGCCAAGTGGGAAAGGGTGGTTTTGAGGCTGAAGGCAGCAGGAAAGCCTGCAGCCCCCAGGTGTTTGGGGCTAAGCAAGCGGTTCCCAAAGAGCTATAGAACAAGGCATAGTTTTCCCTGCTGGCTCTTTGGGCGTGGGACCAGTCTCCAGACAGATGGCCATTTTTGGGCCTGGCGCGGCGCCAAGTGGGAAAGGGTGGTTTTGAGGCTGAAGGCAGCAGGAAAGCCTGCAGCCCCCAGGTGTGTGGGGCTACTCAAGCGGTTCCCAAAGAGCTTTAGAACAAGGCATAGTTTTCCCTGCTGGCTCTTTGGGCGTGGGACCAGTCTCCAGACAGATGGCTATTTTTGTGCCTGGCGCGGCGCCAAGTGGGAAAGGGTGGTTTTGAGGCTGAAGGCAGCAGGAAAGCCTGCAGCCCCCAGGTCTGTGGGGCTACGCAAGCGGTTCCCAAAGAGCTTTAGAACAAGGCATAGTTTTCCCTGCTGGCTCTTTGGGCGTGGGACCAATCTCCAGACAGATGGCCATTTTTGGGCCTGGCGCGGCGCCAAGTGGGAAAGGGTGGTTTTGAGGCTGAAGGCAGCAGGAAAGCCTGCAGCCCCCACGTGTGTGGGGCTACGCAAGCGGTTCCCAAAGAGCTTTCGAACAAGGCATAGTTTTCCCTGCTGGCTCTTTGGGCGTGGGACCAATCTCCAGACAGATGGCCATTTTTGGCTTAGCGCGGCGCAAAGTGGGAAAGGATGCTTTTGAGGCTGAAGGCAGCAGGAAAGCCCGCAGCCCCCAGGTCTGTGGGGCTACGCAAGCGGTTCCCAAAGAGCTTGAGAACAAGGCATAGTTTTCCCTGCTGGCTCTTTGGGCGTGGGACCAATCTCCAGACAGATGGCCATTTTTGGGCCTGGCGCGGCGCCAAGTGGGAAAGGGTGGTTTTGAGGCTGAAGGCAGCAGGAAAGCCTGCAGCCCCCAGGTCTGTGGGGCTACGCAAGCGGTTCCCAAAGAGCTTTAGAACAAGGCATAGTTTTCCCTGCTGGCTCTTTGGACGTGGGACCAGTCTCCAGACAGATGGCTATTTTTGTGCCTGGTGCGGCGCCAAGTGGGAAAGGGTGGTTTTGAGGCTGAAGGCAGCAGGAAAGCCTGTAGCCCCCAGGTCTGTGGGGCTACGCAAGCGGTTCCCAAAGAGCTTTAGAACAAGGCATAGTTTTCCCTGCTGGCTCTTTGGGCGTGGGACCAATCTCCAGAGGTATGGCCATTTTTGTTCCTAGCGCGGTGCCAAGTGGGAAACGGTGGTTTTGAGGCTGAAGGCAGCAGGAAAGCCTGCAGCCCCCAGGTGTTTGGGGCTAAGCAAGCGGTTCCCAAAGAGCTATAGAACAAGGCATAGTTTTCCCTGCTGGCTCTTTGGGCGTGGGACCAGTCTCCAGACAGATGGCCATTTTTGTGCCTGGCGCGGCGCCAAGTGGGAAAGGGTGGTTTTGAGGCTGAAGGCAGCAGGAAAGCCTGCAGCCCCCAGGTGTGTGGGGCTACGCAAGTGGTTCCCAAAGAGCTTTAGAACAAGGCATAGTTTTCCCTGCTGGCTCTTTGGGCGTGGGACCAATCTCCAGACAGATGGCCATTTCTGTGCCTGGCGCGGCGCCAAGTGGGAAAGGGTGGTTTTGAGGCTGAAGGCAGCAGGAAAGCCTGCAGCCCCCAGGTCTGTGGGGCTACGCAAGCGGTTCCCAAAGAGCTTGAGAACAAGGCATAGTTTTCCCTGCTGGCTCTTTGGGCGTGGGACCAATCTCCAGACAGATGGCCATTTCTGTGCCTGGCGCGGCGCCAAGTGGGAAAGGGTGGTTTTGAGGCTGAAGGCAGCAGGAAAGCCTGCAGCCCCCAGGTCTGTGGGGCTACGCAAGCGGTTCCCAAAGAGCTTTAGAACAAGGCATAGTTTTCCCTGCTGGCTCTTTGGGCGTGGGACCAGTCTCCAGACAGATGGCCATTTTTGTGCCTGGCGCGGCGCCAAGTGGGAAAGGGTGGTTTTGAGGCTGAAGGCAGCAGGAAAGCCTGCAGCCCCCAGGTCTGTGGGGCTACGCAAGCGGTTCCCAAAGAGCTTTAGAACAAGGCATAGTTTTCCCTGCTGGCTCTTTGGGTGTGGGACCAATCTCCAGACAGATGGCCATTTTTGGGCCTGGCGCAGCGCCAAGTGGGAAAGGGTGGTTTTGAGGCTGAAGGCAGCAGGAAAGCCTGCAGCCCCCAGGTCTGTGGGGCTAAGCAAGCGGTTCCCAAAGAGCTTTCGAACAAGGCATAGTTTTCCCTGCTGGCTCTTTGGGCGTGGGACCAATCTCCAGACCGATGGCCATTTTTGGCTTAGTGTGGTGCCAAGTGGGAAAGGGTGGTTTTGAGGCTGAAGGCAGCAGGAAAGCCTGCAGCCCCCAGGTGTGTGGGGCTACGCAAGTGGTTCCCAAAGAGCTTTAGAACAAGGCACAGTTTTCCCTGCTGGCTCTTTGGGCTTGGGACCAATCTCCAGACCGATGGCCATTTCTGTGCCTGGCGCGGCGCCAAGTGGGAAAGGGTGGTTTTGAGGCTGAAGGCAGCAGGAAAGCCTGCAGCCCCCAGGTCTGTGGGGCTACGCAAGCGGTTCCCAAAGAGCTTTAGAACAAGGCATAGTTTTCCCTCCTGGCTCTTTGGGCGTGGGACCAATCTCCAGACAGATGGCCATTTTTGTGCCTGGCGCGGCGCCAAGTGGGAAAGGGTGGTTTTCAGGCTGAAGGCAGCAGGAAAGCCTGCAGCCCCCAGGTGTGTGGGGCTACGCAAGCGGTTCCCAAAGAGCTTTAGAACAAGGCATAGTTTTCCCTCCTGGCTCTTTGGGCGTGGGACCAATCTCCAGACAGATGGCCATTTTTGGGCCTGGCGCGGCGCCAAGTGGGAAAGGGTGGTTTTGAGGCTGAAGGCAGCAGGAAAGCCTGCAGCCCCCAGGTCTGTGGGGCTAAGCAAGCGGTTCCCAAAGAGCTTTCGAACAAGGCATAGTTTTCCCTGCTGGCTCTTTGGGCGTGGGACCAATCTCCAGACCGATGGCCATTTTTGGCTTAGCGGGGCGCCAAGTGGGAAAGGATGGTTTTGAGGCTGAAGGCAGCAGGAAAGCCCGCAGCCCCCAGGTCTGTGGGGCTACGCAAGCGGTTCCCAAAGAGCTTGAGAACAAGGCATAGTTTTCCCTGCTGGCTCTTTGGGCGTGGGACCAATCTCCAGACAGATGGCCATTTTTGGGCCTGGCGCGGCGCCAAGTGGGAAAGGGTGGTTTTGAGGCTGAAGGCAGCAGGAAAGCCTGCAGCCCCCAGGTCTGTGGGGCTACTCAAGCGGTTCCCAAAGAGCTTTAGAACAAGGCATAGTTTTCCCTGCTGGCTCTTTGGACGTGGGACCAGTCTCCAGACAGATGGCTATTTTTGTGCCTGGTGTGGCGCCAAGTGGGAAAGGGTGGTTTTGAGGCTGAAGGCAGCAGGAAAGCCTGCAGCCCCCAGGTCTGTGGGGCTACGCAAGCGGTTCCCAAAGAGCTTTAGAACAAGGCATAGTTTTCCCTGCTGGCTCTTTGGGCGTGGGACCAATCTCCAGAGGTATGGCCATTTTTGTTCCTAGCGCGGCGCCAAGTGGGAAAGGGTGGTTTTGAGGCTGAAGGCAGCAGGAAAGCCTGCAGCCCCCAGGTGTGTGGGGCTACGCAAGCGGTTCCGAAAGAGCTTTAGAACAAGGCATAGTTTTCCCTGCTGGCTCTTTGGGCGTTGGACCAATCTCCAGAGAGTTGGCCATTTTTGGGCTTAGCGCGGTGCCAAGTGGGAAAGGGTGGTTTTGAGGCTGAAGGCAGCAGGAAAGCCTGCAGCCCCCACGTGTGTGGGGCTACGCAAGCGGTTCCCAAAGAGCTTTAGAACAAGGCATAATTTTCCCTACTGGCTCTTTGGGCATTGGACCAATCTCCAGACAGTTGGCCATTTTTGGGCCTGGCGCGGCGCCAAGTGGGAAAGGGTGGTTTTGAGGCTGAAGGCAGCAGGAAAGCCTGCAGCCCCCAGGTGTGTGGGGCTACGCAAGCGGTTCCGAAAGAGCTTTAGAACAAGGCATAGTTTTCCCTGCTGGCTCTTTGGGCGTGGGACCAATCCCCAGACAGATGGCCATTTTTGGGCCTGGCGCGGTGCCAAGTGGGAAAGGGTGGTTTTGAGGCTGAAGGCAGCAGGAAAGCCTGCAGCCCCCAGGTCTGTGGGGCTACGCAAGCGGTTCCCAAAGAGCTTTAGAACAAGGCATAGTTTTCCCTGCTGGCTCTTTGGGCGTGGGACCAATCTCCAGAGGTATGGCCATTTTTGTTCCTAGCGCGGTGCCAAGTGGGAAAGGGTGGTTTTGAGGCTGAAGGCAGCAGGAAAGCCTGCAGCCCCCAGGTGTTTGGGGCTAAGCAAGCGGTTCCCAAAGAGCTTTCGAACAAGGCATAGTTTTCCCTGCTGGCTCTTTGGGCGTGGGACCAATCTCCAGACAGATGGCCATTTTTGGGCCTGGCGCGGCGCCAAGTGGGAAAGGGTGGTTTTGAGGCTGAAGGCAGCAGGAAAGCCTGCAGCCCCCAGGTCTGTGGGGCTACGCAAGCGGTTCCCAAAGAGCTTTAGAACAAGGCATAGTTTTCCCTGCTGGCTCTTTGGGCATGGGACCAGTCTCCAGACAGATGGCCATTTCTGTGCCTGGCGCGGCGCCAAGTGGGAAAGGGTGGTTTTGATGCTGAAGGCAGCAGGAAAGCCTGTAGCCCCCAGGTGTGTGGGGCTACGCAAGCGGTTCCCAAAGAGCTTCAGAACAACGCATATTTTTCCCTGTTGGATCTTTGGGCGTGGGACCAATCTCGAGAGATATGGCCATTTTTGTGCCTAGCGCGGCGCCAAGTGGGAAAGGGTGGTTTTGAGGCTGAAGGCAGCAGGAAAGCCTGCAGCCCCCAGGTGTTTGGGGCTACGCAAGCGGTTCCCAAAGAGCTTTAGAACAAGGCATAGTTTTCCCTGCTGGCTCTTTGGGCGTGGGACCAGTCTCCAGACAGATGGCCATTTTTGTGCCTGGCGCGGCGCCTAGTGGGAAAGGGTGGTTTTGAGACTGAAGGCAGCAGGAAAGCCTGCAGCCCCCAGGTGTGTGGGGCTACGCAAGCGGTTCCCAAAGAGCTTTAGAACAAGGCATAGTTTTCCCTGCTGGCTCTTTGGGCGTGAGACCAATCTCCAGACAGATGGCCATTTTTGGGCCTGGCACGGTGCCAAGTGGGAAAGGGTGGTTTTTGAGGCTGAAGGCAGCAGGAAAGCCTGCAGCCCCCAGGTCTGTGGGGCTATGCAAGCGGTTCCAAAAGAGCTTGAGAACAAGGCATAGTTTTCCCTGCTGGCTCTTTGTGCATGGGACCAGACTCAAGACAGATGGCCATTTTTGGGCCTAGAGCGGCGCCAAGTGGGAAAGGGTGGTTTTGAGGCTGAAGGCAGCAGGAAAGCCTGCAGCCGCCAGGTGTGTGGGGCTACGCAAGCGGTTCCCAAAGAGCTTTAGAACAAGGCATAGTTTTCCCTGCTGGCTCTTTGGGCGTGGGACCAATCTCCAGAGGTATGGCCATTTTTGTTCCTAGCGCGGTGCCAAGTGGGAAAGGGTGGTTTTGAGGCTGAAGGCAGCAGGAAAGCCTGCAGCCCCCAGGTCTGTGGGGCTACGCACGTGGTTCCCAAAGAGCTTTAGAACAAGGCATAGTTTTCCCTGCTGGCTCTTTGGGCGTGGGACCAATCTCCAGACAGATGGCCATTTTTGGGCCTGGCGCGGCGCCAAGTGGGAAAGGGTGGTTTTGAGGCTGAAGGCAGCAGGAAAGCCTGCAGCCCCCAGGTGTGTGGGGCTATGCAAGCGGTTCCCAAAGAGCTATAGAACAAGGCATAGTTTTCCCTGCTGTCTCTTTGGGCTTGGGACCAATCTCCAGACCGATGGCCATTTCTGTGCCTGGCGCGGCGCCAAGTGGGAAAGGGTGGTTTTGAGGCTGAAGGCAGCAGGAAAGCCTGCAGCGCCCAGGTCTGTGGGGCTACGCAAGCGGTTCCCAAAGAGCTTTAGAACAAGGCATAGTTTTCCCTCCTGGCTCTTTGGGCGTGGGACCAATCTCCAGCCATATGGCCATTTTTGTGCCTGGCGCGGCGCCAAGTGGGAAAGGGTGGTTTTCAGGCTGAAGGCAGCAGGAAAGCCTGCAGCCCCCAGGTGTGTGGGGCTACGCAAGCGGTTCCCAAAGAGCTTTAGAACAAGGCATAGTTTTCCCTGCTGGCTCTTTGGGCGTGGGACCAATCTCCAGACAGATGGCCATTTTTGGGCCTGGCGCGGCGCCAAGTGGGAAAGGGTGGTTTTGAGGCTGAAGGCAGCAGGAAAGCCTGCAGCCCCCAGGTCTGTGGGGCTAAGCAAGCGGTTCCCAAAGAGCTTTCGAACAAGGCATAGTTTTCCCTGCTGGCTCTTTGGGCGTGGGACCAATCTCCAGACCGATGGCCATTTTTGGCTTAGCGCGGCGCCAAGTGGGAAGGATGGTTTTGAGGCTGAAGGCAGCAGGAAAGCCCGCAGCCCCCAGGTCTGTGGGGCTACGCAAGCGGTTCCCAAAGAGCTTGAGAACAAGGCATAGTTTTCCCTGCTGGCTCTTTGGGCGTGGGACCAATCTCCAGACAGATGGCCATTTTTGGGCCTGGCGCGGCGCCATGTGGGAAAGGGTGGTTTTGAGGCTGAAGGCAGCAGGAAAGCCTGCAGCCCCCAGGTCTGTGGGGCTACTCAAGCGGTTCCCAAAGAGCTTTAGAACAAGGCATAGTTTTCCCTGTTGGCTCTTTGGACGTGGGACCAGTCTCCAGACAGATGGCTATTTTTGTGCCTGGTGCGGCGCCAAGTGGGAAAGGGTGGTTTTGAGGCTGAAGGCAGCAGGAAAGCCTGCAGCCCCCAGGTGTGTGGGGCTACGCAAGCGGTTCCCAAAGAGCTTTAGAACAAGGCATAGTTTTCCCTGCTGGCTCTTTGGGCGTGGGACCAATCTCCAGACAGATGGCCATTTTTGTTCCTAGCGCGGTGCCAAGTGGGAAAGGGTGGTTTTGAGGCTGAAGGCAGCAGGAAAGCCTGCAGCCCCCAGGTGTTTGGGGCTAAGCAAGCGGTTCCCAAAGAGCTATAGAACAAGGCATAGTTTTCCCTGCTGGCTCTTTGGGCGTGGGACCAGTCTCCAGACAGATGGCCATTTTTGGGCCTGGCGCGGCGCCAAGTGGGAAAGGGTGGTTTTGAGGCTGAAGGCAGCAGGAAAGCCTGCAGCCCCCAGGTGTGTGGGGCTACTCAAGCGGTTCCCAAAGAGCTTTAGAACAAGGCATAGTTTTCCCTGCTGGCTCTTTGGGCGTGTGACCAGTCTCCAGACAGATGGCCATTTTTGTGCCTGGCGCGGCGCCAAGTGGGAAAGGGTGGTTTTGAGGCTGAAGGCAGCAGGAAAGCCTGCAGCCCCCAGGTGTGTGGGGCTACGCAAGCGGTTCTCAAAGAGCTTTAGAACAAGGCATAGTTTTCCCTGCTGGCTCTTTGGGCGTGGGACCAATCTCCAGACAGATGGCCATTTTTGTGCCTGGCGCGGCGCCAAGTGGGAAAGGGTGGTTTTGAGGCTGAAGGCAGCAGGAAAGCCTGCAGCCCCCAGGTCTGTGGGGCTACGCAAGCGGTTCCCAAAGAGCTTTAGAACAAGGCATAGTTTTCCCTGCTGGCTCTTTGGGCGTGGGACCAATCTCCAGACATATGGCCATTTTTGGGCCTGGCGCGGCGCCAAGTGGGAAAGGGTGGTTTTGAGGCTGAAGGCAGCAGGAAAGCCTGCAACCCCAGGTCTGTGGGGCTACGCAAGCGGTTCCGAAAGAGCTTTAGAACAAGGCATAGTTTTCCCTGCTGGCTCTTTGGGCGTTGGACCAATCTCCAGACAGATGGCCATTTTTGGGCCTGGCGCGGCGCCATGTGGGAAAGGGTGGTTTTGAGGCTGAAGGCAGCAGGAAAGCCTGCAGCCCCCAGGTCTGTGGGGCTACTCAAGCGGTTCCCAAAGAGCTTTAGAACAAGGCATAGTTTTCCCTGCTGGCTCTTTGGACGTGGGACCAGTCTCCAGACAGATGGCTATTTTTGTGCCTGGTGCGGCGCCAAGTGGGAAAGGGTGGTTTTGAGGCTGAAGGCAGCAGGAAAGCCTGCAGCCCCCAGGTGTGTGGGGCTACGCAAGCGGTTCCCAAAGAGCTTTAGAACAAGGCATAGTTTTCCCTGCTGGCTCTTTGGGCGTGAGACCAATCTCCAGAGGTATGGCCATTTTTGTTCCTAGCGCGGTGCCAAGTGGGAAAGGGTGGTTTTGAGGCTGAAGGCAGCAGGAAAGCCTGCAGCCCCCAGGTGTTTGGGGCTAAGCAAGCGGTTCCCAAAGAGCTATAGAACAAGGCATAGTTTTCCCTGCTGGCTCTTTGGGCGTGTGACCAGTCTCCAGACAGATGGCCATTTTTGTGCCTGGCGCGGCGCCAAGTGGGAAAGGGTGGTTTTGAGGCTGAAGGCAGCAGGAAAGCCTGCAGCCCCCAGGTGTGTGGGGCTACGCAAGCGGTTCTCAAAGAGCTTTAGAACAAGGCATAGTTTTCCCTGCTGGCTCTTTGGGCGTGGGACCAATCTCCAGACAGATGGCCATTTTTGTGCCTGGCGCGGCGCCAAGTGGGAAAGGGTGGTTTTGAGGCTGAAGGCAGCAGGAAAGCCTGCAGCCCCCAGGTCTGTGGGGCTACGCAAGCGGTTCCCAAAGAGCTTTAGAACAAGGCATAGTTTTCCCTGCTGGCTCTTTGGGCGTGGGACCAATCTCCAGACATATGGCCATTTTTGGGCCTGGCGCGGCGCCAAGTGGGAAAGGGTGGTTTTGAGGCTGAAGGCAGCAGGAAAGCCTGCAACCCCAGGTCTGTGGGGCTACGCAAGCGGTTCCGAAAGAGCTTTAGAACAAGGCATAGTTTTCCCTGCTGGCTCTTTGGGCGTTGGACCAATCTCCAGACAGATGGCCATTTTTGGGCCTGGCGCGGCGCCATGTGGGAAAGGGTGGTTTTGAGGCTGAAGGCAGCAGGAAAGCCTGCAGCCCCCAGGTCTGTGGGGCTACTCAAGCGGTTCCCAAAGAGCTTTAGAACAAGGCATAGTTTTCCCTGCTGGCTCTTTGGACGTGGGACCAGTCTCCAGACAGATGGCTATTTTTGTGCCTGGTGCGGCGCCAAGTGGGAAAGGGTGGTTTTGAGGCTGAAGGCAGCAGGAAAGCCTGCAGCCCCCAGGTGTGTGGGGCTACGCAAGCGGTTCCCAAAGAGCTTTAGAACAAGGCATAGTTTTCCCTGCTGGCTCTTTGGGCGTGAGACCAATCTCCAGAGGTATGGCCATTTTTGGGCCTGGCGCGGTGCCAAGTGGGAAAGGGTGGTTTTGAGGCTGAAGGCAGCAGGAAAGCCTGCAGCCCCCAGGTGTGTGGGGCTACGCAAGCGGTTCCCAAAGAGCTTTAGAACAAGGCATAGTTTTCCCTGCTGGCTCTTTGGGCGTGGGACCAATCTCCAGACAGATGGCCATTTCTGTGCCTGGCGCGGCGCCAAGTGGGAAAGGATGGTTTTGAGGCTGAAGGCAGCAGGAAAGCCTGCAGCCCCCAGGTGTGTGGGGCTACGCAAGCGGTTCCCAAAGAGCTTGAGAACAAGGCATAGTTTTCCCTGCTGGCTCTTTGGGCGTGGGACCAATCTCCAGACAGATGGCCATTTCTGTGCCTGGCGCGGCGCCAAGTGGGAAAGGGTGGTTTTGAGGCTGAAGGCAGCAGGAAAGCCTGCAGCCCCCAGGTGTGTGGGGCTACGCAAGCGGTTCCCAAAGAGCTTTAGAACAAGGCATAGTTTTCCCTGCTGGCTCTTTGGGCGTGGGACCAGTCTCCAGACAGATGGCCATTTTTGTGCCTGGCACGGCGCCAAGTGGGAAAGGGTGGTTTTGAGGCTGAAGGCAGCAGGAAAGCCTGCAGCCCCCAGGTCTGTGGGGCTACGCAAGCAGTTCCCAAAGAGCTTTAGAACACGGCATAGTTTTCCCTGCTGGCTCTTTGCGTGTGGGACCAATCTCCAGACAGATGGCCATTTTTGGGCCTGGCGCAGCGCCAAGTGGGAAAGGGTGGTTTTGAGGCTGAAGGCAGCAGGAAAGCCTGCAGCCCCCAGGTCTGTGGGGCTAAGCAAGCGGTTCCCAAAGAGCTTTCGAACAAGGCATAGTTTTCCCTGCTGGCTCTTTGGGCGTGGGACCAATCTCCAGACCGATGGCCATTTTTGGCTTAGTGTGGTGCCAAGTGGGAAAGGGTGGTTTTGAGGCTGAAGGCAGCAGGAAAGCCTGCAGCCCCCAGGTGTGTGGGGCTACGCAAGCGGTTCCCAAAGAGCTTTAGAACAAGGCACAGTTTTCCCTGCTGGCTCTTTGGGCTTGGGACCAATCTCCAGACCGATGGCCATTTCTGTGCCTGGCGCGGCGCCAAGTGGGAAAGGGTGGTTTTGAGGCTGAAGGCAGCAGGAAAGCCTGCAGCCCCCAGGTCTGTGGGGCTACGCAAGCGGTTCCCAAAGAGCTTTAGAACAAGGCATAGTTTTCCCTCCTGGCTCTTTGGGCGTGGGACCAATCTCCAGACAGATGGCCATTTTTGTGCCTGGCGCGGCGCCAAGTGGGAAAGGGTGGTTTTCAGGCTGAAGGCAGCAGGAAAGCCTGCAGCCCCCAGGTGTGTGGGGCTACGCAAGCGCTTCCCAAAGAGCTTTAGAACAAGGCATAGTTTTCCCTGCTGGCTCTTTGGGCGTGGGACCAATCTCCAGACAGATGGCCATTTTTGGGCCTGGCGCGGCGCCAAGTGGGAAAGGGTGGTTTTGAGGCTGAAGGCAGCAGGAAAGCCTGCAGCCCCCAGGTCTGTGGGGCTAAGCAAGCGGTTCCCAAAGAGCTTTCGAACAAGGCATAGTTTTCCCTGCTGGCTCTTTGGGCGTGGGACCAATCTCCAGACCGATGGCCATTTTTGGCTTAGCGCGGCGCCAAGTGGGAAAGGATGGTTTTGAGGCTGAAGGCAGCAGGAAAGCCCGCAGCCCCCAGGTCTGTGGGGCTACGCAAGCGGTTCCCAAAGAGCTTGAGAACAAGGCATAGTTTTCCCTGCTGGCTCTTTGGGCGTGGGACCAATCTCCAGACAGATGGCCATTTTTGGGCCTGGCGCGGCGCCATGTGGGAAAGGGTGGTTTTGAGGCTGAAGGCAGCAGGAAAGCCTGCAGCCCCCAGGTCTGTGGGGCTACTCAAGCGGTTCCCAAAGAGCTTTAGAACAAGGCATAGTTTTCCCTGCTGGCTCTTTGGACGTGGGACCAGTCTCCAGACAGATGGCTATTTTTGTGCCTGGTGCGGCGCCAAGTGGGAAAGGGTGGTTTTGAGGCTGAAGGCAGCAGGAAAGCCTGCAGCCCCCAGGTCTGTGGGGCTACGCAAGCGGTTCCCAAAGAGCTTTAGAACAAGGCATAGTTTTCCCTGCTGGCTCTTTGGGCGTGGGACCAATCTCCAGAGGTATGGCCATTTTTGTTCCTAGCGCGGCGCCAAGTGGGAAAGGGTGGTTTTGAGGCTGAAGGCAGCAGGAAAGCCTGCAGCCCCCAGGTGTGTGGGGCTACGCAAGCGGTTCCCAAAGAGCTTTAGAACAAGGCATAGTTTTCCCTGCTGGCTCTTTGGGCGTTGGACCAATCTCCAGACAGATGGCCATTTTTGGGCCTGGCGCGGTGCCAAGTGGGAAAGGGTGGTTTTGAGGCTGAAGGCAGCAGGAAAGCCTGCAGCCCCCAGGTGTGTGGGGCTACGCAAGCGGTTCCCAAAGAGCTTTAGAACAAGGCATAGTTTTCCCTGCTGGCTCTTTGGGCGTGGGACCAATCTCCAGACAGATGGCCATTTCTGTGCCTGGCGCGGCGCCAAGTGGGAAAGGGTGATTTTGAGGCTGAAGGCAGCAGGAAAGCCTGCAGCCCCCAGGTGTGTGGGGCTACGCAAGCGGTTCCGAAAGAGCTTTAGAACAAGGCATAGTTTTCCCTGCTGGCTCTTTGGGCGTGGGACCAATCCCCAGACAGATGGCCATTTTTGGGCCTGGCGCGGTGCCAAGTGGGAAAGGGTGGTTTTGAGGCTGAAGGCAGCAGGAAAGCCTGCAGCGCCCAGGTCTGTGGGGCTACGCAAGCGGTTCCCAAAGAGCTTGAGAACAAGGCATAGTTTTCCCTGCTGGCTCTTTGGGCGTGGGACCAATTTCCAGAGGTATGGCCATTTTTGTTCCTAGCGCGGTGCCAAGTGGGAAAGGGTGGTTTTGAGGCTGAAGGCAGCAGGAAAGCCTGCAGCCCCCAGGTGTTTGGGGCTAAGCAAGCGGTTCCCAAAGAGCTTTAGAACAAGGCATAGTTTTCCCTGCTGGCTCTTTGGGCGTGGGACCAATCTCCAGACAGATGGCCATTTTTGGGCCTGGCGCGGCGCCAAGTGGGAAAGGGTGGTTTTGAGGCTGAAGGCAGCAGGAAAGCCTGCAGCCCCCAGGTGTGTGGGGCTACGCAAGCGGTTCCCAAAGAGCTTTAGAACAAGGCATAGTTTTCCCTGCTGTCTCTTTGGGCATGGGACCAGTCTCCAGACAGATGGCCATTTCTGTGCCTGGCGCGGCGCCAAGTGGGAAAGGGTGGTTTTGATGCTGAAGGCAGCAGGAAAGCCTGTAGCCCCCAGGTGTGTGGGGCTACGCAAGCGGTTCCCAAAGAGCTTCAGAACAACGCATATTTTTCCCTGTTGGATCTTTGGGCGTGGGACCAATCTCGAGAGATATGGCCATTTTTGTGCCTAGCGCGGCGCCAAGTGGGAAAGGGTGGTTTTGAGGCTGAAGGCAGCAGGAAAGCCTGCAGCCCCCAGGTCTGTGGGGCTACGCAAGCGGTTCCCAAAGAGCTTTAGAACAAGGCATAGTTTTCCCTGCTGGCTCTTTGTGCATGGGACCAGACTCAAGACAGATGGCCATTTTTGGGCCTAGAGCGGCGCCAAGTGGGAAAGGGTGGTTTTGAGGCTGAAGGCAGCAGGAAAGCCTGCAGCCCCCAGGTGTGTGGGGCTACGCAAGCGGTTCCCAAAGAGCTTTAGAACAAGGCATAGTTTTCCCTGCTGGCTCTTTGGGCGTGGGACCATTCTCCAGGGATGTGGCCATTTTTGTGCCTGGCACGGCACCAAGTGGGAAAGGGTGGTTTTGAGGCTGAAGGCAGCAGGAAAGCCTTGAGCCCCCAGGTGTGTGGGGCTACGCAAGCGGTTCCCAAAGAGCTATAGAACAAGGCATAGTTTTCCCTGCTGGCTCTTTGGGCGTGGGACCAATCTCCAGACATATGGCCATTTTTGTGCCTGGCGCGGCGCCAAGTGGGAAGGGGTGGTTTTGAGACTGAAGGCAGCAGGAAAGCCTGCAGCCCCCAGGTCTGTGGGGCTACGCAAGCGGTTCCCAAAGAGCTTTAGAACAAGGCATAGTTTTCCCTGCTGGCTCTTTGGGCGTTGGACCAATCTCCAGACAGATGGCCATTTTTGTTCCTGGCGCGGCGCCAAGTGGGAAAGGGTGGTATTGAGGCTGAAGGCAGCAGGAAAGCCTGCAGCCCCCAGGTGTGTGGGGCTATGCAAGCGGTTCCCAAAGAGCTTTAGAACAAGGCATAGTTTTCCCTGCTGGCTCTTTGTGCATGGGACCAGACTCAAGACAGATGGCCATTTTTGGGCCTAGAGCGGCGCCAAGTGGGAAAGGGTGGTTTTGAGGCTGAAGGCAGCAGGAAAGCCTGCAGCCCCCAGGTGTGTGGGGCTACGCAAGCGGTTCCCAAAGAGCTTTAGAACAAGGCATAGTTTTCCCTGCTGGCTCTTTGGGCGTGGGACCATTCTCCAGGGATGTGGCCATTTTTGTGCCTGGCACGGCACCAAGTGGGAAAGGGTGGTTTTGAGGCTGAAGGCAGCAGGAAAGCCTTGAGCCCCCAGGTGTGTGGGGCTACGCAAGCGGTTCCCAAAGAGCTATAGAACAAGGCATAGTTTTCCCTGCTGGCTCTTTGGGCGTGGGACCAATCTCCAGACATATGGCCATTTTTGTGCCTGGCGCGGCGCCAAGTGGGAAGGGGTGGTTTTGAGACTGAAGGCAGCAGGAAAGCCTGCAGCCCCCAGGTCTGTGGGGCTACGCAAGCGGTTCCCAAAGAGCTTTAGAACAAGGCATAGTTTTCCCTGCTGGCTCTTTGGGCGTGGGGCCAATCTCCAGACAGATGGCCATTTTTGTTCCTGGCGCGGCGCCAAGTGGGAAAGGGTGGTATTGAGGCTGAAGGCAGCAGGAAAGCCTGCAGCCCCCAGGTGTGTGGGGCTATGCAAGCGGTTCCCAAAGAGCTTGAGAACAAGGCATAGTTTTCCCTGCTGGCTCTTTGGGCGTGGGACTAGTCTCCAGACATATGGCCATTTTTGGGCCTAGAGCGGCGCCTAGTGGGAAAGGGTGGTTTTGAGACTGAAGGCAGCAGGAAAGCCTGCAGCCCCCAGGTCTGTGGGGCTACGCAAGCGGATGCCAAAGAGCTTTAGAACAAGGCATAGTTTTCCCTGCTGGCTCTTTGGGCGTGGGACCATTCTCCAGGGATGTGGCCATTTTTGTGCCTGGCACGGCACCAAGTGGGAAAGGGTGGTTTTGAGGCTGAAGGCAGCAGGAAAGCCTTGAGCCCCCAGGTGTGTGGGGCTACGCAAGCGGTTCCCAAAGAGCTATAGAACAAGGCATAGTTTTCCCTGCTGGCTCTTTGGGCGTGGGACCAATCTCCAGACATATGGCCATTTTTGTGCCTGGCGCGGCGCCAAGTGGGAAGGGGTGGTTTTGAGACTGAAGGCAGCAGGAAAGCCTGCAGCCCCCAGGTCTGTGGGGCTACGCAAGCGGTTCCCAAAGAGCTTTAGAACAAGGCATAGTTTTCCCTGCTGGCTCTTTGGGCGTTGGACCAATCTCCAGACAGATGGCCATTTTTGTTCCTGGCGCGGCGCCAAGTGGGAAAGGGTGGTATTGAGGCTGAAGGCAGCAGGAAAGCCTGCAGCCCCCAGGTGTGTGGGGCTATGCAAGCGGTTCCCAAAGAGCTTGAGAACAAGGCATAGTTTTCCCTGCTGGCTCTTTGGGCGTGGGACCATTCTCCAGGGATGTGGCCATTTTTGTGCCTGGCACGGCACCAAGTGGGAAAGGGTGGTTTTGAGACTGAAGGCAGCAGGAAAGCCTGCAGCCCCCAGGTCTGTGGGGCTACGCAAGCGGATGCCAAAGAGCTTTAGAACAAGGCATAGTTTTCCCTGCTGGCTCTTTGGGCGTGGGACCAATCTCCAGACAGATGGCCATTTTTGGGCCTGGCGTGACGCCAAGTGGGAAAGGGTGGTTTTGAGGCTGAAGGCAGCAGGAAAGCCTGCAGCCCCCAGGTCTGTGGGGCTATGCAAGCGGTTCCCAAAGAGCTTTAGAACAAGGCATAGTTTTCCCTGCTGGCTCTTTGGGCGTGGGACCAGTCTCCAGACATATGGCCATTTTTGGGCCTGGCACGGTACCAAGTGGGAAAGGGTGGTTTTGAGGCTGAAGGCAGCAGGAAAGCCTGCAGCCCCCAGGTCTGTGGGGCTATGCAAGCGGTTCCCAAGGAGCTTTAGAACAAGGCATAGTTTTCCCTGCTGGCTCTTTCTGCATGGGACCAGTCTCCAGACAGATGGCCATTTTTGGGCCTGGCGCGGCGCCAAGTGGGAAAGGGTGATTTTGAGGCTGAAGGCAGCAGGAAAGCCTGCAGCCCCCAGGTGTGTGGGGCTAAGCAAGCGGTTCCCAAAGAGCTTTAGAACAAGGCATAGTTTTCCCTGCTGGCTCTTTGGGCGTGGGACCATTCCCCAGGGATGTGGCCATTTTTCTGCCTGGCACAGCACCAAGTGGGAAAGGGTGGTTTTGAGGCTGAAGGCAGCAGGAAAGGCTGCAGCCCCCAGGTCTGTGGGGCTATGCAAGCGGTTCCCAAAGAGCTTGAGAACAAGGCATAGTTTTCCCTGCTGGCTCTTTGGGCGTGGGACCAGTCTCCAGACATATGGCCATTTTTGGGCCTAGAGCGGCGCCAAGTGGGAAAGGGTGGTTTTGAGGCTGAAGGCAGCAGGAAAGCCTGCAGCCCCCAGGTGTGTGGGGCTACGCAAGCGGTTCCCAAACAGCTTGAGAACAAGGCATAGTTTTCCCTGCTGGCTCTTTGTGCATGGGACCAATCTCCAGACAGATGGCCATTTTTCGGCTTAGCGCGGCGCCAAGTGGGAAAGGGTGGTTTTGAGGCTGAAGGCAGCAGGAAAGCCTGCAGCCCACAGGTCTGTTTGGCTACGCAACTAGATATCTTTGTGCTCTAAATCTCCCAACAGCCAAATGTAATAGCAGCAAACATCTTGCTCTATGTCCCACATCCAGAGTTCCAAGAGAGAGCTTGCTTTCCCTGTCTTTGAGTACTGTTTTCACTGTCCCGGTTACCTCTTTGCTAACATTCTCTCAAGAGAGTTGAGCTCAAAAGCAAAGCACCTATCAAGACATATCTCCACATCGAAACTGCCAGCAGGGAAAGGTGGGGACTGTTCTTGGACTCGATAGGAACTGCTTCAAGTCACCTAATTATGTCTCTGCCTACTCTCGCCATAGAGCTAGGCGCAAAACCAACCAACAGCAACAGGGAAAGAGCCAGGAGGGAATTGTAGGGCTTGTTTCTCTGTGTCTCCAATAACGGCATTCAGTGTGCCACCAACTTTTTCTTCTACACCCTCGAGGAGTTCTCCTCAAAATCCATAAAGGTCTTGTTATACGTAAAACAACCAAAGGGCCAAAAGTGAATTGTATAGCTGTTCTCAGTGTCTCTGAGAATTGCTCTGATTATCCGTGTGACCTCTTTGCTAAGACTCTCCAGAGAGCCGTCCTCAAAACCAACACACATCTTGACATATCTCCCACACTGATCGCAGTGTCTCTCCAGGAACGGCATTCAGTGAGCCAGGAACTTTTCTGCCTACACTGTCCACTGAGTTGTCCTCAAAACCGATATATATCCTGCTATATCTACTACATGGAAAGTGCCAAGAGAATAATGTAGAGCTTGCTCTCCCTGTCTTTGAGTACTGTTTTCACTGTCCCGATTACCGCTTTGCTAACATTCTCTTCAGAGCTGCAGTGAAACCAGGAACCATGTGGAGAAGGCACCCACACTGAAAATGTCTGGAAGGAACGTTGGGGCGTCTTCTCAGTGTCTCTGATGTCAGGTTTTACTGTCCCGGGAAAGTCTCTGCTAACACGCTGCAGAGCGCAGTGCCCAATATACAGAAACGTCTTGCGGTATCTCCTACAGGGAAAGTGCCAGGAGGGAATTGTGGAGTTTGGTCTCAGTGTCTCTGAGAATTGCTCTGATTATCCGTGTGACCTCTTTGCTAAGACTCTCCAGAGAGCCTTCCTCAAAACCAACACACATCTTGACATATCTCCCACACTGATCGCAGTGTCTCCAGGAACGGCATTCAGTGAGCCAGGAACTTTTCTGCCCACACTGTCCGGGAACAGTTCCTTAAAACCAATATACATCCTGCTATATCTCCCACATGGAAAATGCCAGGAGGGAGAAGTGGGCATTATGTTTAGACTTTCTCAGAACTGCTTCAAATCAACTGGATATCTTTGTGCTGTAAATCTCCCAATAGCCAAATGTAAAAGCAGCAAACATCTCGCTGTATGTCCCACATCCAAAGTGCCAAGAGAGAGCTTGTTCTCCCTCTCTTTGAGTACTGCTTTCTACTCTCCCAGTTACCTCTTTGCTAACGTTCTCTCGAGAGAGTTGTGCTCCAAACCAAAGCACATCTTGACATATCTCCCACATGGAAAGTGCTATTAGGCAATTGTAGGATTTGATCGCAGTGTCTCTCCAGGAACGGCATTCAGTGAGCCAGGAACTTTTCTGCCTACACTGTCCACTGAGTTGTCCTCAAAACCGATATATATCCTGCTATATCTACTACATGGAAAGTGCCAAGAGAATAATGTAGAGCTTGCTCTCCCTGTCTTTGAGTACTGCTTTCTACTCTCCAGATTACCTCTTTGCTAACATTCTCTTCAGAGCTGCAGTGAAACCAGGAACCATGTGGAGAAGGCACCCACACTGAAAATGACTAGAAGGAACGTTGGGGCTTCTTCTCAGTGTCTCTGATGTCAGGTTTTACTGTCCCGGGAAAGTCTCTGCTAACACGCTGCAGAGCGCAGTGCCCAATATACAGAAACGTCTTGCGGTATCTCCTACAGGGAAAGTGCCAGGAGGGAATTGTGGAGTTTGGTCTCAGTGTCTCTGAGAATTGCTCTGATTATCCGTGTGACCTCTTTGCTAAGACTCTCCAGAGAGCCTTCCTCAAAACCAACACACATCTTGACATATCTCCCACACTGATCGCAGTGTCTCCAGGAACGGCATTCAGTGAGCCAGGAACTTTTCTGCCTACACTGTCTGGGGACGGTTCCTCAAAACCAATATACATCCTGCTATATCTCCCACATGGAAAATGCCAGGAGGGAGAAGTGGGCATTATGTTTAGACTTTCTCAGAACTGCTTCAAATCAACTGGATATCTTTGTGCTGTAAATCTCCCAATAGCCAAATGTAAAAGCAGCAAACATCTCGCTGTATGTCCCACATCCAAAGTGCCAAGAGAGAGCTTGTTCTCCCTGTCTTTGAGTACTGCTTTCTACTCTCCCGGTTACCTCTTTGCTAACGTTCTCTTCAGAGCTGCAGTGAAACCAGGAACCATGTGGAGAAGGCACTCACACTGAAAATGTCTGGAAGGAACGTTGGGGCTTCTTCTCAGTGTCTCTGATGTCAGGTTTTACTGTCCCGGGAAAGTCTCTGCTAACACGCTGCAGAGCGCAGTGCCCAATATACAGAAACGTCTTGCGGTATCTCCTACAGGGAAAGTGCCAGGAGGGAATTGTGGAGTTTGGTCTCAGTGTCTCTGAGAATTGCTCTGATTATCCATGTGACCTCTTTGCTAAGACTCTCCAGAGAGCCTTCCTCAAAACCAACACACATCTTGACATATCTCCCACACTGATCGCAGTGTCTCCAGGAACGGCATTCAGTGAGCCAGGAACTTTTCTGCCTACACTCTCTGGGGACGGTTCCTCAAAACCAATATACATCCTGCTATATCTCCCACATGGAAAATGCCAGGAGGGAGAAGTGGGGATTATGTTTAGACTTTCTCAGAACTGCTTCAAATCAACTGGATATCTTTGTGCTGTAAATCTCCCAATAGCCAAATGTAAAAGCAGCAAACATCTCGCTGTATGTCCCACATCCAAAGTGCCAAGAGAGAGCTTGTTCTCCCTGTCTTTGAGTACTGCTTTCTACTCTCCCGGTTACCTCTTTGCTAACGTTCTCTTCAGAGCTGCAGTGAAACCAGGAACCATGTGGAGAAGGCACCCACACTGAAAATGTCTGGAAGGAACGTTGGGGCTTCTTCTCAGTGTCTCTGATGTCAGGTTTTACTGTCCCGGGAAAGTCTCTGCTAACACGCTGCAGAGCGCCGTGCCCAATATACAGAAACGTCTTGCGGTATCTCCTACAGGGAAAGTGCCAGGAGGGAATTGTGGAGTTTGGTCTCAGTGTCTCTGAGAATTGCTCTGATTATCCATGTGACCTCTTTGCTAAGACTCTCCAGAGAGCCTTCCTCAAAACCAACACACATCTTGACATATCTCCCACACTGATCGCAGTGTCTCCAGGAACGGCATTCAGTGAGCCAGGAACTTTTCTGCCTACACTGTCCACTGAGTTGTCCTCAAAACCGATATATATCCTGCTATATCTACTACATGCAAAGTGCCAAGAGAATAATGTAGAGCTTGCTCTCCCTGTCTTTGAGTACTGCTTTCTACTCTCCCGGTTACCTCTTTGCTAACATTCTCTTCAGAGCTGCAGTGAAACCAGGAACCATGTGGAGAAGGCACCCACACTGAAAATGTCTGGAAGGAACGTTGGGGCTTCTTCTCAGTGTCTCTGATGTCAGGTTTTACTGTCCCGGGAAAGTCTCTGCTAACACGCTGCAGAGCGCCGTGCCCAATATACAGAAATGTCTTGCGGTATCTCCTACAGGGAAAGTGCCAGGAGGGAATTGTGGAGTTTGGTCTCAGTGTCTCTGAGAATTGCTCTGATTATCCGTGTGACCTCTTTGCTAAGACTCTCCAGAGAGCCTTCCTCAAAACCAACACACATCTTGACATATCTCCCACACTGATCGCAGTGTCTCCAGGAACGGCATTCAGTGAGCCAGGAACTTTTCTGCCTACACTGTCCACTGAGTTGTCCTCAAAACCGATATATATCCTGCTATATCTACTACATGGAAAGTGCCAAGAGAATAATGTAGAGCTTGCTCTCCCTGTCTTTGAGTACTGCTTTCTACTCTCCCGGTTACCTCTTTGCTAACATTCTCTTCAGAGCTGCAGTGAAACCAGGAACCATGTGGAGAGGGCACCCACACTGAAAATGTCTGGAAGGAACGTTGGGGCTTCTTCTCAGTGTCTCTGATGTCAGGTTTTACTGTCCCGGGAAAGTCTCTGCTAACACGCTGCAGAGCGCAGTGCCCAATATACAGAAACGTCTTGCGGTATCTCCTACAGGGAAAGTGCCAGGAGGGAATTGTGGAGTTTGGTCTCAGTGTCTCTGAGAATTGCTCTGATTATCCGTGTGACCTCTTTGCTAAGACTCTCCAGAGAGCCTTCCTCAAAACCAACACACATCTTGACATATCTCCCACACTGATCGCAGTGTCTCCAGGAACGGCATTCAGTGAGCCAGGAACTTTTCTGCCTACACTGTCCACTGAGTTGTCCTCAAAACCGATATATATCCTGCTATATCTACTACATGGAAAGTGCCAAGAGAATAATGTAGAGCTTGCTCTCCCTGTCTTTGAGTACTGCTTTCTACTCTCCCGGTTACCTCTTTGCTAACATTCTCTTCAGAGCTGCAGTGAAACCAGGAACCATGTGGAGAAGGCACCCACACTGAAAATGTCTGGAAGGAACGTTGGGGCTTCTTCTCAGTGTCTCTGATGTCAGGTTTTACTGTCCCGGGAAAGTCTCTGCTAACACGCTGCAGAGCGCAGTGCCCAATATACAGAAACGTCTTGCGGTATCTCCTACAGGGAAAGTGCCAGGAGGGAATTGTGGAGTTTGGTCTCAGTGTCTCTGAGAATTGCTCTGATTATCCGTGTGACCTCTTTGCTAAGACTCTCCAGAGAGCCTTCCTCAAAACCAACACACATCTTGACATATCTCCCACACTGATCGCAGTGTCTCCAGGAACGGCATTCAGTGAGCCAGGAACTTTTCTGCCTACACTGTCTGGGGACGGTTCCTCAAAACCAATATACATCCTGCTATATCTCCCACATGGAAAATGCCAGGAGGGAGACGTGGGGATTATGTTTAGACTTTCTCAGAACTGCTTCAAATCAACTGGATATCTTTGTGCTGTAAATCTCCCAATAGCCAAATGTAAAAGCAGCAAACATCTCGCTGTATGTCCCACATCCAAAGTGCCAAGAGAGAGCTTGTTCTCCCTGTCTTTGAGTACTGCTTTCTACTCTCCCGGTTACCTCTTTGCTAACGTTCTCTTCAGAGCTGCAGTGAAACCAGGAACCATGTGGAGAAGGCACCCACACTGAAAATGTCTGGAAGGAACGTTGGGGCTTCTTCTCAGTGTCTCTGATGTCAGGTTTTACTGTCCCGGGAAAGTCTCTGCTAACACGCTGCAGAGCGCCGTGCCCAATATACAGAAACGTCTTGCGGTATCTCCTACAGGGAAAGTGCCAGGAGGGAATTGTGGAGTTTGGTCTCAGTGTCTCTGAGAATTGCTCTGATTATCCATGTGACCTCTTTGCTAAGACTCTCCAGAGAGCCTTCCTCAAAACCAACACACATCTTGACATATCTCCCACACTGATCGCAGTGTCTCCAGGAACGGCATTCAGTGAGCCAGGAACTTTTCCGCCTACACTGTCCACTGAGTTGTCCTCAAAACCGATATATATCCTGCTATATCTACTACATGGAAAGTGCCAAGAGAATAATGTAGAGCTTGCTCTCCCTGTCTTTGAGTACTGCTTTCTACTCTCCCGGTTACCTCTTTGCTAACATTCTCTTCAGAGCTGCAGTGAAACCAGGAACCATGTGGAGAAGGCACCCACACTGAAAATGTCTGGAAGGAACGTTGGGGCTTCTTCTCAGTGTCTCTGATGTCAGGTTTTACTGTCCCGGGAAAGTCTCTGCTAACACGCTGCAGAGCGCCGTGCCCAATATACAGAAACGTCTTGCGGTATCTCCTACAGGGAAAGTGCCAGGAGGGAATTGTGGAGTTTGGTCTCAGTGTCTCTGAGAATTGCTCTGATTATCCGTGTGACCTCTTTGCTAAGACTCTCCAGAGAGCCTTCCTCAAAACCAACACACATCTTGACATATCTCCCACACTGATCGCAGTGTCTCCAGGAACGGCATTCAGTGAGCCAGGAACTTTTCTGCCTACACTGTCCACTGAGTTGTCCTCAAAACCGATATATATCCTGCTATATCTACTACATGGAAAGTGCCAAGAGAATAATGTAGAGCTTGCTCTCCCTGTCTTTGAGTACTGCTTTCTACTCTCCCGGTTACCTCTTTGCTAACATTCTCTTCAGAGCTGCAGTGAAACCAGGAACCATGTGGAGAAGGCACCCACACTGAAAATGTCTGGAAGGAACGTTGGGGCTTCTTCTCAGTGTCTCTGATGTCAGGTTTTACTGTCCCGGGAAAGTCTCTGCTAACACGCTGCAGAGCGCAGTGCCCAATATACAGAAACGTCTTGCGGTATCTCCTACAGGGAAAGTGCCAGGAGGGAATTGTGGAGTTTGGTCTCAGTGTCTCTGAGAATTGCTCTGATTATCCGTGTGACCTCTTTGCTAAGACTCTCCAGAGAGCCTTCCTCAAAACCAACACACATCTTGACATATCTCCCACACTGATCGCAGTGTCTCCAGGAACGGCATTCAGTGAGCCAGGAACTTTTCTGCCTACACTGTCTGGGGACGGTTCCTCAAAACCAATATACATCCTGCTATATCTCCCACATGGAAAATGCCAGGAGGGAGACGTGGGGATTATGTTTAGACTTTCTCAGAACTGCTTCAAATCAACTGGATATCTTTGTGCTGTAAATCTCCCAATAGCCAAATGTAAAAGCAGCAAACATCTCGCTGTATGTCCCACATCCAAAGTGCCAAGAGAGAGCTTGTTCTCCCTGTCTTTGAGTACTGCTTTCTACTCTCCCGGTTACCTCTTTGCTAACGTTCTCTTCAGAGCTGCAGTGAAACCAGGAACCATGTGCAGAAGGCACCCACACTGAAAATGTCTGGAAGGAACGTTGGGGCTTCTTCTCAGTGTCTCTGATGTCAGGTTTTACTGTCCCGGGAAAGTCTCTGCTAACACGCTGCAGAGCGCAGTGCCCAATATACAGAAACGTCTTGCGGTATCTCCTACAGGGAAAGTGCCAGGAGGGAATTGTGGAGTTTGGTCTCAGTGTCTCTGAG
Source organism: Rissa tridactyla (assembly GCF_028500815.1). Taxonomy (NCBI): domain Eukaryota; kingdom Metazoa; phylum Chordata; class Aves; order Charadriiformes; family Laridae; genus Rissa; species Rissa tridactyla. The sequence continues at coordinate 325,559 of NW_026529362.1, forward strand.
AATTGCTCTGATTATCCGTGTGACCTCTTTGCTAAGACTCTCCAGAGAGCCTTCCTCAAAACCAACACACATCTTGACATATCTCCCACACTGATCGCAGTGTCTCCAGGAACGGCATTCAGTGAGCCAGGAACTTTTCTGCCTACACTGTCCACTGAGTTGTCCTCAAAACCGATATATATCCTGCTATATCTACTACATGGAAAGTGCCAAGAGAATAATGTAGAGCTTGCTCTCCCTGTCTTTGAGTACTGCTTTCTACTCTCCCGGTTACCTCTTTGCTAACATTCTCTTCAGAGCTGCAGTGAAACCAGGAACCATGTGGAGAAGGCACCCACACTGAAAATGTCTGGAAGGAACGTTGGGGCTTCTTCTCAGTGTCTCTGATGTCAGGTTTTACTGTCCCGGGAAAGTCTCTGCTAACACGCTGCAGAGCGCAGTGCCCAATATACAGAAACGTCTTGCGGTATCTCCTACAGGGAAAGTGCCAGGAGGGAATTGTGGAGTTTGGTCTCAGTGTCTCTGAGAATTGCTCTGATTATCCGTGTGACCTCTTTGCTAAGACTCTCCAGAGAGCCTTCCTCAAAACCAACACACATCTTGACATATCTCCCACACTGATCGCAGTGTCTCCAGGAACGGCATTCAGTGAGCCAGGAACTTTTCTGCCTACACTGTCCACTGAGTTGTCCTCAAAACCGATATATATCCTGCTATATCTACTACATGGAAAGTGCCAAGAGAATAATGTAGAGCTTGCTCTCCCTGTCTTTGAGTACTGCTTTCTACTCTCCCGGTTACCTCTTTGCTAACATTCTCTTCAGAGCTGCAGTGAAACCAGGAACCATGTGGAGAAGGCACCCACACTGAAAATGTCTGGAAGGAACGTTGGGGCTTCTTCTCAGTGTCTCTGATGTCAGGTTTTACTGTCCCGGGAAAGTCTCTGCTAACACGCTGCAGAGCGCCGTGCCCAATATACAGAAACGTCTTGCGGTATCTCCTACAGGGAAAGTGCCAGGAGGGAATTGTGGAGTTTGGTCTCAGTGTCTCTGAGAATTGCTCTGATTATCCGTGTGACCTCTTTGCTAAGTCTCTCCAGAGAGCCTTCCTCAAAAGCAACACACATCTTGACATATCTCCCACACTGATCGCAGTGTCTCCAGGAACGGCATTCAGTGAGCCAGGAACTTTTCTGCCTACACTGTCTGGGGACGGTTCCTCAAAACCAATATACATCCTGCTATATCTCCCACATGGAAAATGCCAGGAGGGAGAAGTGGGCATTATGTTTAGACTTTCTCAGAACTGCTTCAAATCAACTGGATATCTTTGTGCTGTAAATCTCCCAATAGCCAAATGTAAAAGCAGCAAACATCTCGCTGTATGTCCCACATCCAAAGTGCCAAGAGAGAGCTTGCTCTCCCTGTCTTTGAGTACTGCTTTCTACTCTCCCAGTTACCTCTTTGCTAACGTTCTCTCGAGAGAGTTGTGCTCCAAACCAAAGCACATCTTGACATATCTCCCACATGGAAAGTGCTATTAGGCAATTGTAGGATTTGATCGCAGTGTCTCTCCAGGAACGGCATTCAGTGAGCCAGGAACTTTTCTGCCTACACTGTCCACTGAGTTGTCCTCAAAACCGATATATATCCTGCTATATCTACTACATGGAAAGTGCCAAGAGAATAATGTAGAGCTTGCTCTCCCTGTCTTTGAGTACTGCTTTCTACTCTCCCGATTACCTCTTTGCTAACATTCTCTTCAGAGCTGCAGTGAAACCAGGAACCATGTGGAGAAGGCACCCACACTGAAAATGTCTGGAAGGAACGTTGGGGCTTCTTCTCAGTGTCTCTGATGTCAGGTTTTACTGTCCCGGGAAAGTCTCTGCTAACACGCTGCAGAGCGCAGTGCCCAATATACAGAAACGTCTTGCGGTATCTCCTACAGGGAAAGTGCCAGGAGGGAATTGTGGAGTTTGGTCTCAGTGTCTCTGAGAATTCCTCTGATTATCCGTGTGACCTCTTTGCTAAGACTCTCCAGAGAGCCTTCCTCAAAACCAACACACATCTTGACATATCTCCCACACTGATCGCAGTGTCTCCAGGAACGGCATTCAGTGAGCCAGGAACTTTTCTGTCCACACTGTCCGGGGACAGTTCCTTAAAACCAATATACATCCTGCTATATCTCCCACATGGAAAATGCCAGGAGGGAGAAGTGGGGATTATGTTTAGACTTTCTCAGAACTGCTTCAAATCAACTGGATATCTTTGTGCTGTAAATCTCCCAATAGCCAAATGTAAAAGCAGCAAACATCTCGCTGTATGTCCCACATCCAAAGTGCCAAGAGAGAGCTTGCTCTCCCTGTCTTTGAGTACTCTTTTCACTGTCCCGATTACCTCTTTGCTAACATTCTCTTCAGAGCTGCAGTGAAACCAGGAACCATGTGGAGAAGGCACCCACACTGAAAATGTCTGGAAGGAACGTTGGGGCTTCTTCTCAGTGTCTCTGATGTCAGGTTTTACTGTCCCGGGAAAGTCTCTGCTAACACGCTGCAGAGCGCAGTGCCCAATATACAGAAACGTCTTGCGGTATCTCCTACAGGGAAAGTGCCAGGAGGGAATTGTGGAGTTTGGTCTCAGTGTCTCTGAGAATTGCTCTGATTATCCATGTGACCTCTTTGCTAAGACTCTCCAGAGAGCCTTCCTCAAAACCAACACACATCTTGACATATCTCCCACACTGATCGCAGTGTCTCCAGGAACGGCATTCAGTGAGCCAGGAACTTTTCTGCCTACACTGTCCACTGAGTTGTCCTCAAAACCGATATATATCCTGCTATATCTACTACATGGAAAGTGCCAAGAGAATAATGTAGAGCTTGCTCTCCCTGTCTTTGAGTACTGCTTTCTACTCTCCCGATTACCTCTTTGCTAACATTCTCTTCAGAGCTGCAGTGAAACCAGGAACCATGTGGAGAAGGCACCCACACTGAAAATGTCTGGAAGGAACGTTGGGGCTTCTTCTCAGTGTCTCTGATGTCAGGTTTTACTGTCCCGGGAAAGTCTCTGCTAACACGCTGCAGAGCGCAGTGCCCAATATACAGAAACGTCTTGCGGTATCTCCTACAGGGAAAATGCCAGGAGGGAATTGTGGAGTTTGGTCTCAGTGTCTCTGAGAATTCCTCTGATTATCCGTGTGACCTCTTTGCTAAGACTCTCCAGAGAGCCTTCCTCAAAACCAACACACATCTTGACATATCTCCCACACTGATCGCAGTGTCTCCAGGAACGGCATTCAGTGAGCCAGGAACTTTTCTGTCCACACTGTCCGGGGACAGTTCCTTAAAACCAATATACATCCTGCTATATCTCCCACATGGAAAATGCCAGGAGGGAGAAGTGGGGATTATGTTTAGACTTTCTCAGAACTGCTTCAAATCAACTGGATATCTTTGTGCTGTAAATCTCCCAATAGCCAAATGTAAAAGCAGCAAACATCTCGCTGTATGTCCCACATCCAAAGTGCCAAGAGAGAGCTTGCTCTCCCTGTCTTTGAGTACTCTTTTCACTGTCCCGATTACCTCTTTGCTAACATTCTCTTCAGAGCTGCAGTGAAACCAGGAACCATGTGGAGAAGGCACCCACACTGAAAATGTCTGGAAGGAACGTTGGGGCTTCTTCTCAGTGTCTCTGATGTCAGGTTTTACTGTCCCGGGAAAGTCTCTGCTAACACGCTGCAGAGCGCAGTGCCCAATATACAGAAACGTCTTGCGGTATCTCCTACAGGGAAAGTGCCAGGAGGGAATTGTGGAGTTTGGTCTCAGTGTCTCTGAGAATTGCTCTGATTATCCGTGTGACCTCTTTGCTAAGACTCTCCAGAGAGCCTTCCTCAAAACCAACACACATCTTGACATATCTCCCACATTGATCGCAGTGTCTCTCCAGGAACGGCATTCAGTGAGCCAGGAACTTTTCTGCCTACACTGTCTGGGGACGGTTCCTCAAAACCAATATACATCCTGCTATATCTTCCACATGGAAAATGCCAGGAGGGAGAAGTGGGGATTATGTTTAGACTTTCTCAGAACTACTTCAAATCAACTAGATATGTTTGTGCTGTAAATCTCCCAGCAGCCAAACATAAAAGCAGCAAGGGCCTGGCGCGGTGCCAAGTGGGAAAGGGTGGTTTTTGAGGCTGAAGGCAGCAGGAAAGCCTGCAGCCCCCAGGTGTGTGGGGCTATGCAAGCGGTTCCAAAAGAGCTATAGAACAAGGCATAGTTTTCCCTGCTGTCTCTTTGGGCTTGGGACCAATCTCCAGACCGATGGCCATTTTTGTGCCTGGCGCGGCGCCAAGTGGGAAAGGGTGGTTTTCAGGCTGAAGGCAGCAGGAAAGCCTGCAGCCCCCAGGTGTGTGGGGCTACGCAAGCGGTTCCCAAAGAGCTTTAGAACAAGGCATAGTTTTCCCTGCTGGCTCTTTGGGCGTGGGACCAATCTCCAGACAGATAGCCATTTTTGGGCCTGGCGCGGCGCCAAGTGGGAAAGGGTGGTTTTGAGGCTGAAGGCAGCAGGAAAGCCTGCAGCCCCCAGGTCTGTGGGGCTACGCAAGCGGTTCCCAAAGAGCTTTCGAACAAGGCATAGTTTTCCCTGCTGGCTCTTTGGGCGTGGGACCAATCTCCAGACCGATGGCCATTTTTGGCTTAGCGCGGCGCCAAGTGGGAAAGGATGGTTTTGAGGCTGAAGGCAGCAGGAAAGCCCGCAGCCCCCAGGTGTGTGGGGCTACGCAAGCGGTTCCCAAAGAGCTTGAGAACAAGGCATAGTTTTCCCTGCTGGCTCTTTGGGCGTGGGACCAATCTCCTGACAGATGGCCATTTTTGGGCCTGGCGCGGCGCCAAGTGGGAAAGGGTGGTTTTGAGGCTGAAGGCAGCAGGAAAGCCTGCAGCCCCCAGGTGTGTGGGGCTACTCAAGCGGTTCCCAAAGAGCTTTAGAACAAGGCATAGTTTTCCCTGCTGGCTCTTTGGGCGTTGGACCAGTCTCCAGACAGATGGCTATTTTTGTGCCTGGCGCGGCGCCAAGTGGGAAAGGGTGGTTTTCAGGCTGAAGGCAGCAGGAAAGCCTGCAGCCCCCAGGTGTGTGGGGCTACGCAAGCGGTTCCCAAAGAGCTTGAGAACAAGGCACAGTTTTCCCTGCTGGCTCTTTGGGCGTGGGACCAATCTCCAGACAGATGGCCATTTTTGGGCCTGGCGCGGCGCCAAGTGGGAAAGGGTGGTTTTGAGGCTGAAGGCAGCAGGAAAGCCTGCAGCCCCCAGGTCTGTGGGGCTAAGCAAGCGGTTCCCAAAGAGCTTTAGAACAAGGCATAGTTTTCCCTGCTGGCTCTTTGGGCGTGGGACCAATCTCCAGACAGATGGCCATTTTTGGCTTAGCGCGGCGCCAAGTGGGAAAGGATGGTTTTGAGGCTGAAGGCAGCAGGAAAGCCCGCAGCCCCCAGGTCTGTGGGGCTACGCAAGCGGTTCCCAAAGAGCTTGAGAACAAGGCATAGTTTTCCCTGCTGGCTCTTTGGGCGTGGGACCAATCTCCAGACAGATGGCCATTTTTGGGCCTGGCGCGGCGCCATGTGGGAAAGGGTGGTTTTGAGGCTGAAGGCAGCAGGAAAGCCTGCAGCCCCCAGGTCTGTGGGGCTACTCAAGCGGTTCCCAAAGAGCTTTAGAACAAGGCATAGTTTTCCCTGCTGGCTCTTTGGGCGTGGGACCAGTCTCCAGACAGATGGCTATTTTTGTGCCTGGTGCGGCGCCAAGTGGGAAAGGGTGGTTTTGAGGCTGAAGGCAGCAGGAAAGCCTGCAGCCCCCAGGTGTTTGGGGCTAAGCAAGCGGTTCCCAAAGAGCTATAGAACAAGGCATAGTTTTCCCAGCTGGCTCTTTGGGCGTGGGACCAGTCTCCAGACAGATGGCCATTTTTGTGCCTGGCGCGGCGCCAAGTGGGAAAGGGTGGTTTTGAGGCTGAAGGCAGCAGGAAAGCCTGCAGCCCCCAGGTGTGTGGGGCTACGCAAGTGGTTCCCAAAGAGCTTTAGAACAAGGCATAGTTTTCCCTGCTGGCTCTTTGGGCATTGGACCAATCTCCAGACAGATGGCCATTTTTGGGCCTGGCGCGGTGCCAAGTGGGAAAGGGTGCTTTTGAGGCTGAAGGCAGCAGGAAAGCCTGCAGCCCCCAGGTGTGTGGGGCTACGCAAGCGGTTCCCAAAGAGCTTTAGAACAAGGCATAGTTTTCCCTGCTGGCTCTTTGGGCGTGGGACCAATCTCCAGACAGATGGCCATTTTTGGGCCTGGCGCGGCGCCAAGTGGGAAAGGGTGGTTTTGAGGCTGAAGGCAGCAGGAAAGCCTGCAGCCCCCAGGTGTGTGGGGCTACGCAAGCGGTTCCCAAAGAGCTTGAGAACAAGGCATAGTTTTCCCTGCTGGCTCTTTGGGCGTGGGACCAATCTCCAGACAGATGGCCATTTCTGTGCCTGGCGCGGCGCCAAGTGGGAAAGGGTGGTTTTGAGGCTGAAGGCAGCAGGAAAGCCTGCAGCCCCCAGGTGTGTGGGGCTACGCAAGCGGTTCCCAAAGAGCTTTAGAACAAGGCATAGTTTTCCCTGCTGGCTCTTTGGGCGTGGGACCAGTCTCCAGACAGATGGCCATTTTTGTGCCTGGCGCGGCGCCAAGTGGGAAAGGGTGGTTTTCAGGCTGAAGGCAGCAGGAAAGCCTGCAGCCCCCAGGTGTGTGGGGCTACTCAAGCGGTTCCCAAAGAGCTTTAGAACAAGGCATAGTTTTCCCTGCTGGCTCTTTGGGCGTGGGACCAATCTCCAGACAGATGGCCATTTTTGGGCCTGGCGCGGCGCCAAGTGGGAAAGGGTGGTTTTGAGGCTGAAGGCAGCAGGAAAGCCTGCAGCCCCCAGGTCTGTGGGGCTAAGCAAGCGGTTCCCAAAGAGCTTTCGAACAAGGCATAGTTTTCCCTGCTGGCTCTTTGGGCGTGGGACCAATCTCCAGACCGATGGCCATTTTTGGGCCTGGCGCGGCGCCAAGTGGGAAAGGGTGGTTTTGAGGCTGAAGGCAGCAGGAAAGCCTGCAGCCCCCAGGTGTTTGGGGCTAAGCAAGCGGTTCCCAAAGAGCTTTAGAACAAGGCATAGTTTTCCCTGCTGGCTCTTTGGGCGTGGGACCAATCTCCAGACAGATGGCCATTTTTGGGCCTGGCGCGGCGCCAAGTGGGAAAGGGTGGTTTTGAGGCTGAAGGCAGCAGGAAAGCCTGCAGCCCCCAGGTCTGTGGGGCTACGCAAGCGGTTCCCAAAGAGCTTTAGAACAAGGCATAGTTTTCCCTGCTGTCTCTTTGGGCATGGGACCAGTCTCCAGACAGATGGCCATTTCTGTGCCTGGCGCGGCGCCAAGTGGGAAAGGGTGGTTTTGATGCTGAAGGCAGCAGGAAAGCCTGTAGCCCCCAGGTGTGTGGGGCTACGCAAGCGGTTCCCAAAGAGCTTTAGAACAACGCATATTTTTCCCTGTTGGATCTTTGGGCGTGGGACCAATCTCGAGAGATATGGCCATTTTTGTGCCTAGCGCGGCGCCAAGTGGGAAAGGGTGGTTTTGAGGCTGAAGGCAGCAGGAAAGCCTGCAGCCCCCAGGTGTTTGGGGCTACGCAAGCGGTTCCCAAAGAGCTTTAGAACAAGGCATAGTTTTCCCTGCTGGCTCTTTGGGCGTGGGACCAGTCTCCAGACAGATGGCCATTTTTGTGCCTGGCGCGGCGCCTAGTGGGAAAGGGTGGTTTTGAGACTGAAGGCAGCAGGAAAGCCTGCAGCCCCCAGGTGTGTGGGGCTACGCAAGCGGTTCCCAAAGAGCTTTAGAACAAGGCATAGTTTTCCCTGCTGGCTCTTTGGGCGTGAGACCAATCTCCAGACAGATGGCCATTTTTGGGCCTGGCACGGTGCCAAGTGGGAAAGGGTGGTTTTTGAGGCTGAAGGCAGCAGGAAAGCCTGCAGCCCCCAGGTCTGTGGGGCTATGCAAGCGGTTCCAAAAGAGCTTGAGAACAAGGCATAGTTTTCCCTGCTGGCTCTTTGTGCATTGGACCAGACTCAAGACAGATGGCCATTTTTGGGCCTGGCGCGGCGCCAAGTGGGAAAGGGTGGTTTTGAGGCTGAAGGCAGCAGGAAAGCCTGCAGCCCCCAGGTCTGTGGGGCTAAGCAAGCGGTTCCCAAAGAGCTTTCGAACAAGGCATAGTTTTCCCTGCTGGCTCTTTGGGCGTGGGACCAATCTCCAGACCGATGGCCATTTTTGGCTTAGCGCGGCGCCAAGTGGGAAAGGATGGTTTTGAGGCTGAAGGCAGCAGGAAAGCCCGCAGCCCCCAGGTGTTTGGGGCTAAGCAAGCGGTTCCCAAAGAGCTATAGAACAAGGCATAGTTTTCCCTGCTGGCTCTTTGGGCGTGGGACCAGTCTCCAGACAGATGGCCATTTTTGGGCCTGGCGCGGCGCCAAGTGGGAAAGGGTGGTTTTGAGGCTGAAGGCAGCAGGAAAGCCTGCAGCCCCCAGGTGTGTGGGGCTACTCAAGCGGTTCCCAAAGAGCTTTAGAACAAGGCATAGTTTTCCCTGCTGGCTCTTTGGGCGTGGGACCAGTCTCCAGACAGATGGCTATTTTTGTGCCTGGCGCGGCGCCAAGTGGGAAAGGGTGGTTTTCAGGCTGAAGGCAGCAGGAAAGCCTGCAGCCCCCAGGTGTGTGGGGCTACGCAAGCGGTTCCCAAAGAGCTTGAGAACAAGGCACAGTTTTCCCTGCTGGCTCTTTGGGCGTGGGACCAATCTCCAGACAGATGGCCATTTTTGGGCCTGGCGCGGCGCCAAGTGGGAAAGGGTGGTTTTGAGGCTGAAGGCAGCAGGAAAGCCTGCAGCCCCCAGGTCTGTGGGGCTAAGCAAGCGGTTCCCAAAGAGCTTTAGAACAAGGCATAGTTTTCCCTGCTGGCTCTTTGGGCGTGGGACCAATCTCCAGACAGATGGCCATTTTTGGCTTAGCGCGGCGCCAAGTGGGAAAGGATGGTTTTGAGGCTGAAGGCAGCAGGAAAGCCCGCAGCCCCCAGGTCTGTGGGGCTACGCAAGCGGTTCCCAAAGAGCTTGAGAACAAGGCATAGTTTTCCCTGCTGGCTCTTTGGGCGTGGGACCAATCTCCAGACAGATGGCCATTTTTGGGCCTGGCGCGGCGCCATGTGGGAAAGGGTGGTTTTGAGGCTGAAGGCAGCAGGAAAGCCTGCAGCCCCCAGGTCTGTGGGGCTACTCAAGCGGTTCCCAAAGAGCTTTAGAACAAGGCATAGTTTTCCCTGCTGGCTCTTTGGGCGTGGGACCAGTCTCCAGACAGATGGCTATTTTTGTGCCTGGTGCGGCGCCAAGTGGGAAAGGGTGGTTTTGAGGCTGAAGGCAGCAGGAAAGCCTGCAGCCCCCAGGTGTGTGGGGCTACGCAAGCGGTTCCCAAAGAGCTTTAGAACAAGGCATAGTTTTCCCTGCTGGCTCTTTGGGCGTGGGACCAATCTCCAGACAGATGGCCATTTTTGGGCCTGGCGCGGCGCCAAGTGGGAAAGGGTGGTTTTGAGGCTGAAGGCAGCAGGAAAGCCTGCAGCCCCCAGGTGTGTGGGGCTACGCAAGCGGTTCCCAAAGAGCTTGAGAACAAGGCATAGTTTTCCCTGCTGGCTCTTTGGGCGTGGGACCAATCTCCAGACAGATGGCCATTTCTGTGCCTGGCGCGGCGCCAAGTGGGAAAGGGTGGTTTTGAGGCTGAAGGCAGCAGGAAAGCCTGCAGCCCCCAGGTGTGTGGGGCTACGCAAGCGGTTCCCAAAGAGCTTTAGAACAAGGCATAGTTTTCCCTGCTGGCTCTTTGGGCGTGGGACCAGTCTCCAGACAGATGGCCATTTTTGTGCCTGGCGTGACGCCAAGTGGGAAAGGGTGGTTTCCAGGCTGAAGGCAGCAGGAAAGCCTGCAGCCCCCAGGTGTGTGGGGCTACTCAAGCGGTTCCCAAAGAGCTTTAGAACAAGGCATAGTTTTCCCTGCTGGCTCTTTGGGCGTGGGACCAATCTCCAGACAGATGGCCATTTTTGGGCCTGGCGCGGCGCCAAGTGGGAAAGGGTGGTTTTGAGGCTGAAGGCAGCAGGAAAGCCTGCAGCCCCCAGGTCTGTGGGGCTAAGCAAGCGGTTCCCAAAGAGCTTTCGAACAAGGCATAGTTTTCCCTGCTGGCTCTTTGGGCGTGGGACCAATCTCCAGACCGATGGCCATTTTTGGGCCTGGCGCGGCGCCAAGTGGGAAAGGGTGGTTTTGAGGCTGAAGGCAGCAGGAAAGCCTGCAGCCCCCAGGTGTTTGGGGCTAAGCAAGCGGTTACCAAAGAGCTTTAGAACAAGGCATAGTTTTCCCTGCTGGCTCTTTGGGCGTGGGACCAATCTCCAGACAGATGGCCATTTTTGGGCCTGGCGCGGCGCCAAGTGGGAAAGGGTGGTTTTGAGGCTGAAGGCAGCAGGAAAGCCTGCAGCCCCCAGGTCTGTGGGGCTACGCAAGCGGTTCCCAAAGAGCTTTAGAACAAGGCATAGTTTTCCCTGCTGTCTCTTTGGGCATGGGACCAGTCTCCAGACAGATGGCCATTTCTGTGCCTGGCGCGGCGCCAAGTGGGAAAGGGTGGTTTTGATGCTGAAGGCAGCAGGAAAGCCTGTAGCCCCCAGGTGTGTGGGGCTACGCAAGCGGTTCCCAAAGAGCTTCAGAACAACGCATATTTTTCCCTGTTGGATCTTTGGGCGTGGGACCAATCTCGAGAGATATGGCCATTTTTGTGCCTAGCGCGGCGCCAAGTGGGAAAGGGTGGTTTTGAGGCTGAAGGCAGCAGGAAAGCCTGCAGCCCCCAGGTCTGTGGGGCTACGCAAGCGGTTCCCAAAGAGCTTTAGAACAAGGCATAGTTTTCCCTGCTGGCTCTTTGGGCGTGGGACCAGTCTCCAGAGAGATGGCCATTTTTGTGCCTGGCGCGGCGCCTAGTGGGAAAGGGTGGTTTTGAGACTGAAGGCAGCAGGAAAGCCTGCAGCCCCCAGGTGTGTGGGGCTACGCAAGCGGTTCCCAAAGAGCTTTAGAACAAGGCATAGTTTTCCCTGCTGGCTCTTTGGGCGTGAGACCAATCTCCAGACAGATGGCCATTTTTGGGCCTGGCACGGTGCCAAGTGGGAAAGGGTGGTTTTTGAGGCTGAAGGCAGCAGGAAAGCCTGCAGACCCAGGTCTGTGGGGCTATGCAAGCGGTTCCAAAAGAGCTTGAGAACAAGGCATAGTTTTCCCTGCTGGCTCTTTGTGCATTGGACCAGACTCAAGACAGATGGCCATTTTTGGGCCTGGCGCGGCGCCAAGTGGGAAAGGGTGGTTTTGAGGCTGAAGGCAGCAGGAAAGCCTGCAGCCCCCAGGTCTGTGGGGCTAAGCAAGCGGTTCCCAAAGAGCTTTCGAACAAGGCATAGTTTTCCCTGCTGGCTCTTTGGGCGTGGGACCAATCTCCAGACCGATGGCCATTTTTGGCTTAGCGCGGCGCCAAGTGGGAAAGGATGGTTTTGAGGCTGAAGGCAGCAGGAAAGCCCGCAGCCCCCAGGTGTGTGGGGCTACGCAAGCGGTTCCCAAAGAGCTTTCGAACAAGGCATAGTTTTCCCTGCTGGCTCTTTGGGCGTGGGACCAATCTCCTGACAGATGGCCATTTTTGGGCCTGGCGCGGCGCCAAGTGGGAAAGGGTGGTTTTGATGCTGAAGGCAGCAGGAAAGCCTGTAGCCCCCAGGTGTGTGGGGCTACGCAAGCGGTTCCCAAAGAGCTTCAGAACAACGCATATTTTTCCCTGTTGGATCTTTGGGCGTGGGACCAATCTCGAGAGATATGGCCATTTTTGTGCCTAGCGCGGCGCCAAGTGGGAAAGGGTGGTTTTGAGGCTGAAGGCAGCAGGAAAGCCTGCAGCCCCCAGGTGTTTGGGGCTACGCAAGCGGTTCCCAAAGAGCTTTCGAACAAGGCATAGTTTTCCCTGCTGGCTCTTTGGGCGTGGGACCAATCTCCAGACCGATGGCCATTTTTGCTTAGCGCGGCGCCAAGTGGGAAAGGATGGTTTTGAGGCTGAAGGCAGCAGGAAAGCCCGCAGCCCCCAGGTGTGTGGGGCTACGCAAGCGGTTCCCAAAGAGCTTGAGAACAAGGCATAGTTTTCCCTGCTGGCTCTTTGGGCGTGGGACCAATCTCCTGACAGATGGCCATTTTTGGGCCTGGCGCAGCGCCAAGTGGGAAAGGGTGGTTTTGATGCTGAAGGCAGCAGGAAAGCCTGTAGCCCCCAGGTGTGTGGGGCTACGCAAGCGGTTCCCAAAGAGCTTCAGAACAACGCATATTTTTCCCTGTTGGATCTTTGGGCGTGGGACCAATCTCGAGAGATATGGCCATTTTTGTGCCTAGCGCGGCGCCAAGTGGGAAAGGGTGGTTTTGAGGCTGAAGGCAGCAGGAAAGCCTGCAGCCCCCAGGTGTTTGGGGCTACGCAAGCGGTTCCCAAAGAGCTTTAGAACAAGGCATAGTTTTCCCTGCTGGCTCTTTGGGCGTGGGACCAGTCTCCAGACAGATGGCCATTTTTGTGCCTGGCGCGGCGCCTAGTGGGAAAGGGTGGTTTTGAGACTGAAGGCAGCAGGAAAGCCTGCAGCCCCCAGGTGTGTGGGGCTACGCAAGCGGTTCCCAAAGAGCTTTAGAACAAGGCATAGTTTTCCCTGCTGGCTCTTTGGGCGTGAGACCAATCTCCAGACAGATGGCCATTTTTGGGCCTGGCACGGTGCCAAGTGGGAAAGGGTGGTTTTTGAGGCTGAAGGCAGCAGGAAAGCCTGCAGCCCCCAGGTCTGTGGGGCTATGCAAGCGGTTCCAAAAGAGCTTGAGAACAAGGCATAGTTTTCCCTGCTGGCTCTTTGTGCATTGGACCAGACTCAAGACAGATGGCCATTTTTGGGCCTGGCGCGGCGCCAAGTGGGAAAGGGTGGTTTTGAGGCTGAAGGCAGCAGGAAAGCCCGCAGCCCCCAGGTGTGTGGGGCTACGCAAGCGGTTCCCAAAGAGCTTTCGAACAAGGCACAGTTTTCCCTGCTGGCTCTTTGGGCGTGGGACCAATCTCCAGACAGATGGCCATTTTTGGGCCTGGCGCGGCGCCAAGTGGGAAGGGGTGGTTTTGAGGCTGAAGGCAGCAGGAAAGCCCGCAGCCCCCAGGTCTGTGGGGCTACGCAAGCGGTTCCCAAAGAGCTTTCGAACAAGGCATAGTTTTCCCTGCTGGCTCTTTGGGCGTGGGACCAATCTCCAGACAGATGGCCATTTTTGGGCCTGGCGCGGCGCCATGTGGGAAAGGGTGGTTTTGAGGCTGAAGGCAGCAGGAAAGCCTGCAGCCCCCAGGTCTGTGGGGCTACTCAAGCGGTTCCCAAAGAGCTTTAGAACAAGGCATAGTTTTCCCTGCTGGCTCTTTGGACGTGGGACCAGTCTCCAGACAGATGGCTATTTTTGTGCCTGGTGCGGCGCCAAGTGGGAAAGGGTGGTTTTGAGGCTGAAGGCAGCAGGAAAGCCTGCAGCCCCCAGGTCTGTGGGGCTACGCAAGCGGTTCCCAAAGAGCTTTAGAACAAGGCATAGTTTTCCCTGCTGGCTCTTTGGGCGTGGGACCAATCTCCAGACAGATGGCCATTTTTGTTCCTAGCGCGGTGCCAAGTGGGAAAGGGTAGTTTTGAGGCTGAAGGCAGCAGGAAAGCCTGCAGCCCCCAGGTGTTTGGGGCTAAGCAAGCGGTTCCCAAAGAGCTTTAGAACAAGGCATAGTTTTCCCTGCTGGCTCTTTGGGCGTGGGACCAGTCTCCAGACAGATGGCCATTTTTGTGCCTGGCGTGACGCCAAGTGGGAAAGGGTGGTTTCCAGGCTGAAGGCAGCAGGAAAGCCTGCAGCCCCCAGGTGTGTGGGGCTACTCAAGCGGTCCCAAAGAGCTTTAGAACAAGGCATAGTTTTCCCTGCTGGCTCTTTGGGCGTGGGACCAATCTCCAGACAGATGGCCATTTTTGGGCCTGGCGCGGCGCCAAGTGGGAAAGGGTGGTTTTGAGGCTGAAGGCAGCAGGAAAGCCTGCAGCCCCCAGGTCTGTGGGGCTAAGCAAGCGGTTCCCAAAGAGCTTTCGAACAAGGCATAGTTTTCCCTGCTGGCTCTTTGGGCGTGGGACCAATCTCCAGACCGATGGCCATTTTTGGGCCTGGCGCGGCGCCAAGTGGGAAAGGGTGGTTTTGAGGCTGAAGCAGCAGGAAAGCCTGCAGCCCCCAGGTGTTTGGGGCTAAGCAAGCGGTTACCAAAGAGCTTTAGAACAAGGCATAGTTTTCCCTGCTGGCTCTTTGGGCGTGGGACCAATCTCCAGACAGATGGCCATTTTTGGGCCTGGCGCGGCGCCAAGTGGGAAAGGGTGGTTTTGAGGCTGAAGGCAGCAGGAAAGCCTGCAGCCCCCAGGTCTGTGGGGCTACGCAAGCGGTTCCCAAAGAGCTTTAGAACAAGGCATAGTTTTCCCTGCTGTCTCTTTGGGCATGGGACCAGTCTCCAGACAGATGGCCATTTCTGTGCCTGGCGCGGCGCCAAGTGGGAAAGGGTGGTTTTGATGCTGAAGGCAGCAGGAAAGCCTGTAGCCCCCAGGTGTGTGGGGCTACGCAAGCGGTTCCCAAAGAGCTTCAGAACAACGCATATTTTTCCCTGTTGGATCTTTGGGCGTGGGACCAATCTCGAGAGATATGGCCATTTTTGTGCCTAGCGCGGCGCCAAGTGGGAAAGGGTGGTTTTGAGGCTGAAGGCAGCAGGAAAGCCTGCAGCCCCCAGGTCTGTGGGGCTACGCAAGCGGTTCCCAAAGAGCTTTAGAACAAGGCATAGTTTTCCCTGCTGGCTCTTTGGGCGTGGGACCAGTCTCCAGAGAGATGGCCATTTTTGTGCCTGGCGCGGCGCCTAGTGGGAAAGGGTGGTTTTGAGACTGAAGGCAGCAGGAAAGCCTGCAGCCCCCAGGTGTGTGGGGCTACGCAAGCGGTTCCCAAAGAGCTTTAGAACAAGGCATAGTTTTCCCTGCTGGCTCTTTGGGCGTGAGACCAATCTCCAGACAGATGGCCATTTTTGGGCCTGGCACGGTGCCAAGTGGGAAAGGGTGGTTTTTGAGGCTGAAGGCAGCAGGAAAGCCTGCAGACCCAGGTCTGTGGGGCTATGCAAGCGGTTCCAAAAGAGCTTGAGAACAAGGCATAGTTTTCCCTGCTGGCTCTTTGTGCATTGGACCAGACTCAAGACAGATGGCCATTTTTGGGCCTGGCGCGGCGCCAAGTGGGAAAGGGTGGTTTTGAGGCTGAAGGCAGCAGGAAAGCCTGCAGCCCCCAGGTCTGTGGGGCTAAGCAAGCGGTTCCCAAAGAGCTTTCGAACAAGGCATAGTTTTCCCTGCTGGCTCTTTGGGCGTGGGACCAATCTCCAGACCGATGGCCATTTTTGGCTTAGCGCGGCGCCAAGTGGGAAAGGATGGTTTTGAGGCTGAAGGCAGCAGGAAAGCCCGCAGCCCCCAGGTGTGTGGGGCTACGCAAGCGGTTCCCAAAGAGCTTGAGAACAAGGCATAGTTTTCCCTGCTGGCTCTTTGGGCGTGGGACCAATCTCCTGACAGATGGCCATTTTTGGGCCTGGCGCGGCGCCAAGTGGGAAAGGGTGGTTTTGATGCTGAAGGCAGCAGGAAAGCCTGTAGCCCCCAGGTGTGTGGGGCTACGCAAGCGGTTCCCAAAGAGCTTCAGAACAACGCATATTTTTCCCTGTTGGATCTTTGGGCGTGGGACCAATCTCGAGAGATATGGCCATTTTTGTGCCTAGCGCGGCGCCAAGTGGGAAAGGGTGGTTTTGAGGCTGAAGGCAGCAGGAAAGCCTGCAGCCCCCAGGTGTTTGGGGCTACGCAAGCGGTTCCCAAAGAGCTTTCGAACAAGGCATAGTTTTCCCTGCTGGCTCTTTGGGCGTGGGACCAATCTCCAGACCGATGGCCATTTTTGGCTTAGCGCGGCGCCAAGTGGGAAAGGATGGTTTTGAGGCTGAAGGCAGCAGGAAAGCCCGCAGCCCCCAGGTGTGTGGGGCTACGCAAGCGGTTCCCAAAGAGCTTGAGAACAAGGCATAGTTTTCCCTGCTGGCTCTTTGGGCGTGGGACCAATCTCCTGACAGATGGCCATTTTTGGGCCTGGCGCGGCGCCAAGTGGGAAAGGGTGGTTTTGATGCTGAAGGCAGCAGGAAAGCCTGTAGCCCCCAGGTGTGTGGGGCTACGCAAGCGGTTCCCAAAGAGCTTCAGAACAACGCATATTTTTCCCTGTTGGATCTTTGGGCGTGGGACCAATCTCGAGAGATATGGCCATTTTTGTGCCTAGCGCGGCGCCAAGTGGGAAAGGGTGGTTTTGAGGCTGAAGGCAGCAGGAAAGCCTGCAGCCCCCAGGTGTTTGGGGCTACGCAAGCGGTTCCCAAAGAGCTTTAGAACAAGGCATAGTTTTCCCTGCTGGCTCTTTGGGCGTGGGACCAGTCTCCAGACAGATGGCCATTTTTGTGCCTGGCGCGGCGCCTAGTGGGAAAGGGTGGTTTTGAGACTGAAGGCAGCAGGAAAGCCTGCAGCCCCCAGGTGTGTGGGGCTACGCAAGCGGTTCCCAAAGAGCTTTAGAACAAGGCATAGTTTTCCCTGCTGGCTCTTTGGGCGTGAGACCAATCTCCAGACAGATGGCCATTTTTGGGCCTGGCACGGTGCCAAGTGGGAAAGGGTGGTTTTTGAGGCTGAAGGCAGCAGGAAAGCCTGCAGCCCCCAGGTCTGTGGGGCTATGCAAGCGGTTCCAAAAGAGCTTGAGAACAAGGCATAGTTTTCCCTGCTGGCTCTTTGTGCATTGGACCAGACTCAAGACAGATGGCCATTTTTGGGCCTGGCGCGGCGCCAAGTGGGAAAGGGTGGTTTTGAGGCTGAAGGCAGCAGGAAAGCCCGCAGCCCCCAGGTGTGTGGGGCTACGCAAGCGGTTCCCAAAGAGCTTGAGAACAAGGCACAGTTTTCCCTGCTGGCTCTTTGGGCGTGGGACCAATCTCCAGACAGATGGCCATTTTTGGGCCTGGCGCGGCGCCAAGTGGGAAGGGGTGGTTTTGAGGCTGAAGGCAGCAGGAAAGCCCGCAGCCCCCAGGTCTGTGGGGCTACGCAAGCGGTTCCCAAAGAGCTTTCGAACAAGGCATAGTTTTCCCTGCTGGCTCTTTGGGCGTGGGACCAATCTCCAGACAGATGGCCATTTTTGGGCCTGGCGCGGCGCCATGTGGGAAAGGGTGGTTTTGAGGCTGAAGGCAGCAGGAAAGCCTGCAGCCCCCAGGTCTGTGGGGCTACTCAAGCGGTTCCCAAAGAGCTTTAGAACAAGGCATAGTTTTCCCTGCTGGCTCTTTGGACGTGGGACCAGTCTCCAGACAGATGGCTATTTTTGTGCCTGGTGCGGCGCCAAGTGGGAAAGGGTGGTTTTGAGGCTGAAGGCAGCAGGAAAGCCTGCAGCCCCCAGGTCTGTGGGGCTACGCAAGCGGTTCCCAAAGAGCTTTAGAACAAGGCATAGTTTTCCCTGCTGGCTCTTTGGGCGTGGGACCAATCTCCAGACAGATGGCCATTTTTGTTCCTAGCGCGGTGCCAAGTGGGAAAGGGTAGTTTTGAGGCTGAAGGCAGCAGGAAAGCCTGCAGCCCCCAGGTGTTTGGGGCTAAGCAAGCGGTTCCCAAAGAGCTTTCGAACAAGGCATAGTTTTCCCAGCTGGCTCTTTGGGCATGGGACCAGTCTCCAGACAGATGGCCATTTCTGTGCCTGGCGCGGCGCCAAGTGGGAAAGGGTGGTTTTGATGCTGAAGGCAGCAGGAAAGCCTGTAGCCCCCAGGTGTGTGGGGCTACGCAAGCGGTTCCCAAAGAGCTTTAGAACAACGCATATTTTTCCCTGTTGGATCTTTGGGCGTGGGACCAATCTCGAGAGATATGGCCATTTTTGTGCCTAGCGCGGCGCCAAGTGGGAAAGGGTGGTTTTGAGGCTGAAGGCAGCAGGAAAGCCTGCAGCCCCCAGGTGTTTGGGGCTACGCAAGCGGTTCCCAAAGAGCTTTAGAACAAGGCATAGTTTTCCCTGCTGGCTCTTTGGGCGTGGGACCAGTCTCCAGACAGATGGCCATTTTTGTGCCTGGCGCGGCGCCTAGTGGGAAAGGGTGGTTTTGAGACTGAAGGCAGCAGGAAAGCCTGCAGCCCCCAGGTGTGTGGGGCTACGCAAGCGGTTCCCAAAGAGCTTTAGAACAAGGCATAGTTTTCCCTGCTGGCTCTTTGGGCGTGAGACCAATCTCCAGACAGATGGCCATTTTTGGGCCTGGCACGGTGCCAAGTGGGAAAGGGTGGTTTTTGAGGCTGAAGGCAGCAGGAAAGCCTGCAGCCCCCAGGT
The DNA here is from genome assembly GCF_028500815.1 of Rissa tridactyla. NCBI lineage: Eukaryota > Metazoa > Chordata > Aves > Charadriiformes > Laridae > Rissa > Rissa tridactyla. The sequence continues at coordinate 344,003 of NW_026529362.1, forward strand.
CTGTGGGGCTATGCAAGCGGTTCCAAAAGAGCTTGAGAACAAGGCATAGTTTTCCCTGCTGGCTCTTTGTGCATTGGACCAGACTCAAGACAGATGGCCATTTTTGGGCCTGGCGCGGCGCCAAGTGGGAAAGGGTGGTTTTGAGGCTGAAGGCAGCAGGAAAGCCTGCAGCCCCCAGGTCTGTGGGGCTAAGCAAGCGGTTCCCAAAGAGCTTTCGAACAAGGCATAGTTTTCCCTGCTGGCTCTTTGGGCGTGGGACCAATCTCCAGACCGATGGCCATTTTTGGCTTAGCGCGGCGCCAAGTGGGAAAGGATGGTTTTGAGGCTGAAGGCAGCAGGAAAGCCCGCAGCCCCCAGGTGTTTGGGGCTAAGCAAGCGGTTCCCAAAGAGCTATAGAACAAGGCATAGTTTTCCCTGCTGGCTCTTTGGGCGTGGGACCAGTCTCCAGACAGATGGCCATTTTTGGGCCTGGCGCGGCGCCAAGTGGGAAAGGGTGGTTTTGAGGCTGAAGGCAGCAGGAAAGCCTGCAGCCCCCAGGTGTGTGGGGCTACTCAAGCGGTTCCCAAAGAGCTTTAGAACAAGGCATAGTTTTCCCTGCTGGCTCTTTGGGCGTGGGACCAGTCTCCAGACAGATGGCTATTTTTGTGCCTGGCGCGGCGCCAAGTGGGAAAGGGTGGTTTTCAGGCTGAAGGCAGCAGGAAAGCCTGCAGCCCCCAGGTGTGTGGGGCTACGCAAGCGGTTCCCAAAGAGCTTGAGAACAAGGCACAGTTTTCCCTGCTGGCTCTTTGGGCGTGGGACCAATCTCCAGACAGATGGCCATTTTTGGGCCTGGCGCGGCGCCAAGTGGGAAAGGGTGGTTTTGAGGCTGAAGGCAGCAGGAAAGCCTGCAGCCCCCAGGTCTGTGGGGCTAAGCAAGCGGTTCCCAAAGAGCTTTAGAACAAGGCATAGTTTTCCCTGCTGGCTCTTTGGGCGTGGGACCAATCTCCAGACAGATGGCCATTTTTGGCTTAGCGCGGCGCCAAGTGGGAAAGGATGGTTTTGAGGCTGAAGGCAGCAGGAAAGCCCGCAGCCCCCAGGTCTGTGGGGCTACGCAAGCGGTTCCCAAAGAGCTTGAGAACAAGGCATAGTTTTCCCTGCTGGCTCTTTGGGCGTGGGACCAATCTCCAGACAGATGGCCATTTTTGGGCCTGGCGCGGCGCCATGTGGGAAAGGGTGGTTTTGAGGCTGAAGGCAGCAGGAAAGCCTGCAGCCCCCAGGTCTGTGGGGCTACTCAAGCGGTTCCCAAAGAGCTTTAGAACAAGGCATAGTTTTCCCTGCTGGCTCTTTGGGCGTGGGACCAGTCTCCAGACAGATGGCTATTTTTGTGCCTGGTGCGGCGCCAAGTGGGAAAGGGTGGTTTTGAGGCTGAAGGCAGCAGGAAAGCCTGCAGCCCCCAGGTGTGTGGGGCTACGCAAGCGGTTCCCAAAGAGCTTTAGAACAAGGCATAGTTTTCCCTGCTGGCTCTTTGGGCGTGGGACCAATCTCCAGACAGATGGCCATTTTTGGGCCTGGCGCGGCGCCAAGTGGGAAAGGGTGGTTTTGAGGCTGAAGGCAGCAGGAAAGCCTGCAGCCCCCAGGTGTGTGGGGCTACGCAAGCGGTTCCCAAAGAGCTTGAGAACAAGGCATAGTTTTCCCTGCTGGCTCTTTGGGCGTGGGACCAATCTCCAGACAGATGGCCATTTCTGTGCCTGGCGCGGCGCCAAGTGGGAAAGGGTGGTTTTGAGGCTGAAGGCAGCAGGAAAGCCTGCAGCCCCCAGGTGTGTGGGGCTACGCAAGCGGTTCCCAAAGAGCTTTAGAACAAGGCATAGTTTTCCCTGCTGGCTCTTTGGGCGTGGGACCAGTCTCCAGACAGATGGCCATTTTTGTGCCTGGCGTGACGCCAAGTGGGAAAGGGTGGTTTCCAGGCTGAAGGCAGCAGGAAAGCCTGCAGCCCCCAGGTGTGTGGGGCTACTCAAGCGGTTCCCAAAGAGCTTTAGAACAAGGCATAGTTTTCCCTGCTGGCTCTTTGGGCGTGGGACCAATCTCCAGACAGATGGCCATTTTTGGGCCTGGCGCGGCGCCAAGTGGGAAAGGGTGGTTTTGAGGCTGAAGGCAGCAGGAAAGCCTGCAGCCCCCAGGTCTGTGGGGCTAAGCAAGCGGTTCCCAAAGAGCTTTCGAACAAGGCATAGTTTTCCCTGCTGGCTCTTTGGGCGTGGGACCAATCTCCAGACCGATGGCCATTTTTGGGCCTGGCGCGGCGCCAAGTGGGAAAGGGTGGTTTTGAGGCTGAAGGCAGCAGGAAAGCCTGCAGCCCCCAGGTGTTTGGGGCTAAGCAAGCGGTTACCAAAGAGCTTTAGAACAAGGCATAGTTTTCCCTGCTGGCTCTTTGGGCGTGGGACCAATCTCCAGACAGATGGCCATTTTTGGGCCTGGCGCGGCGCCAAGTGGGAAAGGGTGGTTTTGAGGCTGAAGGCAGCAGGAAAGCCTGCAGCCCCCAGGTCTGTGGGGCTACGCAAGCGGTTCCCAAAGAGCTTTAGAACAAGGCATAGTTTTCCCTGCTGTCTCTTTGGGCATGGGACCAGTCTCCAGACAGATGGCCATTTCTGTGCCTGGCGCGGCGCCAAGTGGGAAAGGGTGGTTTTGATGCTGAAGGCAGCAGGAAAGCCTGTAGCCCCCAGGTGTGTGGGGCTACGCAAGCGGTTCCCAAAGAGCTTCAGAACAACGCATATTTTTCCCTGTTGGATCTTTGGGCGTGGGACCAATCTCGAGAGATATGGCCATTTTTGTGCCTAGCGCGGCGCCAAGTGGGAAAGGGTGGTTTTGAGGCTGAAGGCAGCAGGAAAGCCTGCAGCCCCCAGGTCTGTGGGGCTACGCAAGCGGTTCCCAAAGAGCTTTAGAACAAGGCATAGTTTTCCCTGCTGGCTCTTTGGGCGTGGGACCAGTCTCCAGAGAGATGGCCATTTTTGTGCCTGGCGCGGCGCCTAGTGGGAAAGGGTGGTTTTGAGACTGAAGGCAGCAGGAAAGCCTGCAGCCCCCAGGTGTGTGGGGCTACGCAAGCGGTTCCCAAAGAGCTTTAGAACAAGGCATAGTTTTCCCTGCTGGCTCTTTGGGCGTGAGACCAATCTCCAGACAGATGGCCATTTTTGGGCCTGGCACGGTGCCAAGTGGGAAAGGGTGGTTTTTGAGGCTGAAGGCAGCAGGAAAGCCTGCAGACCCAGGTCTGTGGGGCTATGCAAGCGGTTCCAAAAGAGCTTGAGAACAAGGCATAGTTTTCCCTGCTGGCTCTTTGTGCATTGGACCAGACTCAAGACAGATGGCCATTTTTGGGCCTGGCGCGGCGCCAAGTGGGAAAGGGTGGTTTTGAGGCTGAAGGCAGCAGGAAAGCCTGCAGCCCCCAGGTCTGTGGGGCTAAGCAAGCGGTTCCCAAAGAGCTTTCGAACAAGGCATAGTTTTCCCTGCTGGCTCTTTGGGCGTGGGACCAATCTCCAGACCGATGGCCATTTTTGGCTTAGCGCGGCGCCAAGTGGGAAAGGATGGTTTTGAGGCTGAAGGCAGCAGGAAAGCCCGCAGCCCCCAGGTGTGTGGGGCTACGCAAGCGGTTCCCAAAGAGCTTGAGAACAAGGCATAGTTTTCCCTGCTGGCTCTTTGGGCGTGGGACCAATCTCCTGACAGATGGCCATTTTTGGGCCTGGCGCGGCGCCAAGTGGGAAAGGGTGGTTTTGATGCTGAAGGCAGCAGGAAAGCCTGTAGCCCCCAGGTGTGTGGGGCTACGCAAGCGGTTCCCAAAGAGCTTCAGAACAACGCATATTTTTCCCTGTTGGATCTTTGGGCGTGGGACCAATCTCGAGAGATATGGCCATTTTTGTGCCTAGCGCGGCGCCAAGTGGGAAAGGGTGGTTTTGAGGCTGAAGGCAGCAGGAAAGCCTGCAGCCCCCAGGTGTTTGGGGCTACGCAAGCGGTTCCCAAAGAGCTTTCGAACAAGGCATAGTTTTCCCTGCTGGCTCTTTGGGCGTGGGACCAATCTCCAGACCGATGGCCATTTTTGGCTTAGCGCGGCGCCAAGTGGGAAAGGATGGTTTTGAGGCTGAAGGCAGCAGGAAAGCCCGCAGCCCCCAGGTGTGTGGGGCTACGCAAGCGGTTCCCAAAGAGCTTGAGAACAAGGCATAGTTTTCCCTGCTGGCTCTTTGGGCGTGGGACCAATCTCCTGACAGATGGCCATTTTTGGGCCTGGCGCAGCGCCAAGTGGGAAAGGGTGGTTTTGATGCTGAAGGCAGCAGGAAAGCCTGTAGCCCCCAGGTGTGTGGGGCTACGCAAGCGGTTCCCAAAGAGCTTCAGAACAACGCATATTTTTCCCTGTTGGATCTTTGGGCGTGGGACCAATCTCGAGAGATATGGCCATTTTTGTGCCTAGCGCGGCGCCAAGTGGGAAAGGGTGGTTTTGAGGCTGAAGGCAGCAGGAAAGCCTGCAGCCCCCAGGTGTTTGGGGCTACGCAAGCGGTTCCCAAAGAGCTTTAGAACAAGGCATAGTTTTCCCTGCTGGCTCTTTGGGCGTGGGACCAGTCTCCAGACAGATGGCCATTTTTGTGCCTGGCGCGGCGCCTAGTGGGAAAGGGTGGTTTTGAGACTGAAGGCAGCAGGAAAGCCTGCAGCCCCCAGGTGTGTGGGGCTACGCAAGCGGTTCCCAAAGAGCTTTAGAACAAGGCATAGTTTTCCCTGCTGGCTCTTTGGGCGTGAGACCAATCTCCAGACAGATGGCCATTTTTGGGCCTGGCACGGTGCCAAGTGGGAAAGGGTGGTTTTTGAGGCTGAAGGCAGCAGGAAAGCCTGCAGCCCCCAGGTCTGTGGGGCTATGCAAGCGGTTCCAAAAGAGCTTGAGAACAAGGCATAGTTTTCCCTGCTGGCTCTTTGTGCATTGGACCAGACTCAAGACAGATGGCCATTTTTGGGCCTGGCGCGGCGCCAAGTGGGAAAGGGTGGTTTTGAGGCTGAAGGCAGCAGGAAAGCCCGCAGCCCCCAGGTGTGTGGGGCTACGCAAGCGGTTCCCAAAGAGCTTTCGAACAAGGCACAGTTTTCCCTGCTGGCTCTTTGGGCGTGGGACCAATCTCCAGACAGATGGCCATTTTTGGGCCTGGCGCGGCGCCAAGTGGGAAGGGGTGGTTTTGAGGCTGAAGGCAGCAGGAAAGCCCGCAGCCCCCAGGTCTGTGGGGCTACGCAAGCGGTTCCCAAAGAGCTTTCGAACAAGGCATAGTTTTCCCTGCTGGCTCTTTGGGCGTGGGACCAATCTCCAGACAGATGGCCATTTTTGGGCCTGGCGCGGCGCCATGTGGGAAAGGGTGGTTTTGAGGCTGAAGGCAGCAGGAAAGCCTGCAGCCCCCAGGTCTGTGGGGCTACTCAAGCGGTTCCCAAAGAGCTTTAGAACAAGGCATAGTTTTCCCTGCTGGCTCTTTGGACGTGGGACCAGTCTCCAGACAGATGGCTATTTTTGTGCCTGGTGCGGCGCCAAGTGGGAAAGGGTGGTTTTGAGGCTGAAGGCAGCAGGAAAGCCTGCAGCCCCCAGGTCTGTGGGGCTACGCAAGCGGTTCCCAAAGAGCTTTAGAACAAGGCATAGTTTTCCCTGCTGGCTCTTTGGGCGTGGGACCAATCTCCAGACAGATGGCCATTTTTGTTCCTAGCGCGGTGCCAAGTGGGAAAGGGTAGTTTTGAGGCTGAAGGCAGCAGGAAAGCCTGCAGCCCCCAGGTGTTTGGGGCTAAGCAAGCGGTTCCCAAAGAGCTTTAGAACAAGGCATAGTTTTCCCTGCTGGCTCTTTGGGCGTGGGACCAGTCTCCAGACAGATGGCCATTTTTGTGCCTGGCGTGACGCCAAGTGGGAAAGGGTGGTTTCCAGGCTGAAGGCAGCAGGAAAGCCTGCAGCCCCCAGGTGTGTGGGGCTACTCAAGCGGTTCCCAAAGAGCTTTAGAACAAGGCATAGTTTTCCCTGCTGGCTCTTTGGGCGTGGGACCAATCTCCAGACAGATGGCCATTTTTGGGCCTGGCGCGGCGCCAAGTGGGAAAGGGTGGTTTTGAGGCTGAAGGCAGCAGGAAAGCCTGCAGCCCCCAGGTCTGTGGGGCTAAGCAAGCGGTTCCCAAAGAGCTTTCGAACAAGGCATAGTTTTCCCTGCTGGCTCTTTGGGCGTGGGACCAATCTCCAGACCGATGGCCATTTTTGGGCCTGGCGCGGCGCCAAGTGGGAAAGGGTGGTTTTGAGGCTGAAGGCAGCAGGAAAGCCTGCAGCCCCCAGGTGTTTGGGGCTAAGCAAGCGGTTACCAAAGAGCTTTAGAACAAGGCATAGTTTTCCCTGCTGGCTCTTTGGGCGTGGGACCAATCTCCAGACAGATGGCCATTTTTGGGCCTGGCGCGGCGCCAAGTGGGAAAGGGTGGTTTTGAGGCTGAAGGCAGCAGGAAAGCCTGCAGCCCCCAGGTCTGTGGGGCTACGCAAGCGGTTCCCAAAGAGCTTTAGAACAAGGCATAGTTTTCCCTGCTGTCTCTTTGGGCATGGGACCAGTCTCCAGACAGATGGCCATTTCTGTGCCTGGCGCGGCGCCAAGTGGGAAAGGGTGGTTTTGATGCTGAAGGCAGCAGGAAAGCCTGTAGCCCCCAGGTGTGTGGGGCTACGCAAGCGGTTCCCAAAGAGCTTCAGAACAACGCATATTTTTCCCTGTTGGATCTTTGGGCGTGGGACCAATCTCGAGAGATATGGCCATTTTTGTGCCTAGCGCGGCGCCAAGTGGGAAAGGGTGGTTTTGAGGCTGAAGGCAGCAGGAAAGCCTGCAGCCCCCAGGTCTGTGGGGCTACGCAAGCGGTTCCCAAAGAGCTTTAGAACAAGGCATAGTTTTCCCTGCTGGCTCTTTGGGCGTGGGACCAGTCTCCAGAGAGATGGCCATTTTTGTGCCTGGCGCGGCGCCTAGTGGGAAAGGGTGGTTTTGAGACTGAAGGCAGCAGGAAAGCCTGCAGCCCCCAGGTGTGTGGGGCTACGCAAGCGGTTCCCAAAGAGCTTTAGAACAAGGCATAGTTTTCCCTGCTGGCTCTTTGGGCGTGAGACCAATCTCCAGACAGATGGCCATTTTTGGGCCTGGCACGGTGCCAAGTGGGAAAGGGTGGTTTTTGAGGCTGAAGGCAGCAGGAAAGCCTGCAGACCCAGGTCTGTGGGGCTATGCAAGCGGTTCCAAAAGAGCTTGAGAACAAGGCATAGTTTTCCCTGCTGGCTCTTTGTGCATTGGACCAGACTCAAGACAGATGGCCATTTTTGGGCCTGGCGCGGCGCCAAGTGGGAAAGGGTGGTTTTGAGGCTGAAGGCAGCAGGAAAGCCTGCAGCCCCCAGGTCTGTGGGGCTAAGCAAGCGGTTCCCAAAGAGCTTTCGAACAAGGCATAGTTTTCCCTGCTGGCTCTTTGGGCGTGGGACCAATCTCCAGACCGATGGCCATTTTTGGCTTAGCGCGGCGCCAAGTGGGAAAGGATGGTTTTGAGGCTGAAGGCAGCAGGAAAGCCCGCAGCCCCCAGGTGTGTGGGGCTACGCAAGCGGTTCCCAAAGAGCTTGAGAACAAGGCATAGTTTTCCCTGCTGGCTCTTTGGGCGTGGGACCAATCTCCTGACAGATGGCCATTTTTGGGCCTGGCGCGGCGCCAAGTGGGAAAGGGTGGTTTTGATGCTGAAGGCAGCAGGAAAGCCTGTAGCCCCCAGGTGTGTGGGGCTACGCAAGCGGTTCCCAAAGAGCTTCAGAACAACGCATATTTTTCCCTGTTGGATCTTTGGGCGTGGGACCAATCTCGAGAGATATGGCCATTTTTGTGCCTAGCGCGGCGCCAAGTGGGAAAGGGTGGTTTTGAGGCTGAAGGCAGCAGGAAAGCCTGCAGCCCCCAGGTGTTTGGGGCTACGCAAGCGGTTCCCAAAGAGCTTTCGAACAAGGCATAGTTTTCCCTGCTGGCTCTTTGGGCGTGGGACCAATCTCCAGACCGATGGCCATTTTTGGCTTAGCGCGGCGCCAAGTGGGAAAGGATGGTTTTGAGGCTGAAGGCAGCAGGAAAGCCCGCAGCCCCCAGGTGTGTGGGGCTACGCAAGCGGTTCCCAAAGAGCTTGAGAACAAGGCATAGTTTTCCCTGCTGGCTCTTTGGGCGTGGGACCAATCTCCTGACAGATGGCCATTTTTGGGCCTGGCGCGGCGCCAAGTGGGAAAGGGTGGTTTTGATGCTGAAGGCAGCAGGAAAGCCTGTAGCCCCCAGGTGTGTGGGGCTACGCAAGCGGTTCCCAAAGAGCTTCAGAACAACGCATATTTTTCCCTGTTGGATCTTTGGGCGTGGGACCAATCTCGAGAGATATGGCCATTTTTGTGCCTAGCGCGGCGCCAAGTGGGAAAGGGTGGTTTTGAGGCTGAAGGCAGCAGGAAAGCCTGCAGCCCCCAGGTGTTTGGGGCTACGCAAGCGGTTCCCAAAGAGCTTTAGAACAAGGCATAGTTTTCCCTGCTGGCTCTTTGGGCGTGGGACCAGTCTCCAGACAGATGGCCATTTTTGTGCCTGGCGCGGCGCCTAGTGGGAAAGGGTGGTTTTGAGACTGAAGGCAGCAGGAAAGCCTGCAGCCCCCAGGTGTGTGGGGCTACGCAAGCGGTTCCCAAAGAGCTTTAGAACAAGGCATAGTTTTCCCTGCTGGCTCTTTGGGCGTGAGACCAATCTCCAGACAGATGGCCATTTTTGGGCCTGGCACGGTGCCAAGTGGGAAAGGGTGGTTTTTGAGGCTGAAGGCAGCAGGAAAGCCTGCAGCCCCCAGGTCTGTGGGGCTATGCAAGCGGTTCCAAAAGAGCTTGAGAACAAGGCATAGTTTTCCCTGCTGGCTCTTTGTGCATTGGACCAGACTCAAGACAGATGGCCATTTTTGGGCCTGGCGCGGCGCCAAGTGGGAAAGGGTGGTTTTGAGGCTGAAGGCAGCAGGAAAGCCCGCAGCCCCCAGGTGTGTGGGGCTACGCAAGCGGTTCCCAAAGAGCTTGAGAACAAGGCACAGTTTTCCCTGCTGGCTCTTTGGGCGTGGGACCAATCTCCAGACAGATGGCCATTTTTGGGCCTGGCGCGGCGCCAAGTGGGAAGGGGTGGTTTTGAGGCTGAAGGCAGCAGGAAAGCCCGCAGCCCCCAGGTCTGTGGGGCTACGCAAGCGGTTCCCAAAGAGCTTTCGAACAAGGCATAGTTTTCCCTGCTGGCTCTTTGGGCGTGGGACCAATCTCCAGACAGATGGCCATTTTTGGGCCTGGCGCGGCGCCATGTGGGAAAGGGTGGTTTTGAGGCTGAAGGCAGCAGGAAAGCCTGCAGCCCCCAGGTCTGTGGGGCTACTCAAGCGGTTCCCAAAGAGCTTTAGAACAAGGCATAGTTTTCCCTGCTGGCTCTTTGGACGTGGGACCAGTCTCCAGACAGATGGCTATTTTTGTGCCTGGTGCGGCGCCAAGTGGGAAAGGGTGGTTTTGAGGCTGAAGGCAGCAGGAAAGCCTGCAGCCCCCAGGTCTGTGGGGCTACGCAAGCGGTTCCCAAAGAGCTTTAGAACAAGGCATAGTTTTCCCTGCTGGCTCTTTGGGCGTGGGACCAATCTCCAGACAGATGGCCATTTTTGTTCCTAGCGCGGTGCCAAGTGGGAAAGGGTAGTTTTGAGGCTGAAGGCAGCAGGAAAGCCTGCAGCCCCCAGGTGTTTGGGGCTAAGCAAGCGGTTCCCAAAGAGCTTTCGAACAAGGCATAGTTTTCCCAGCTGGCTCTTTGGGCGTGGGACCAGTCTCCAGACAGATGGCCATTTTTGTGCCTGGCGCGGCGCCAAGTGGGAAAGGGTGGTTTTGAGGCTGAAGGCAGCAGGAAAGCCTGCAGCCCCCAGGTGTGTGGGGCTACGCAAGTGGTTCCCAAAGAGCTTTAGAACAAGGCATAGTTTTCCCTGCTGGCTCTTTGGGCATTGGACCAATCTCCAGACAGATGGCCATTTTTGGGCCTGGCGCGGTGCCAAGTGGGAAAGGGTGCTTTTGAGGCTGAAGGCAGCAGGAAAGCCTGCAGCCCCCAGGTGTGTGGGGCTACGCAAGCGGTTCCCAAAGAGCTTGAGAACAAGGCATAGTTTTCCCTGCTGGCTCTTTGGGCGTGGGACCAATCTCCAGACAGATGGCCATTTCTGTGCCTGGCGCGGCGCCAAGGTGGAAAGGGTGGTTTTGAGGCTGAAGGCAGCAGGAAAGCCTGCAGCCCCCAGGTCTGTGGGGCTACGCAAGCGGTTCCCAAAGAGCTTTAGAACAAGGCATAGTTTTCCCTGCTGGCTCTTTGGGCGTGGGACCAATCTCCAGAGGTATGGCCATTTTTGTTCCTAGCGCGGTGCCAAGTGGGAAAGGGTGGTTTTGAGGCTGAAGGCAGCAGGAAAGCCTGCAGCCCCCAGGTGTGTGGGGCTACGCAAGCGGTTCCCAAAGAGCTTTAGAACAAGGCATAGTTTTCCCTGCTGGCTCTTTGGGCGTTGGACCAATCTCCAGAGAGTTGGCCATTTTTGGGCTTAGCGCGGTGCCAAGTGGGAAAGGGTGGTTTTGAGGCTGAAGGCAGCAGGAAAGCCTGCAGCCCCCACGTGTGTGGGGCTACGCAAGCGGTTCCCAAAGAGCTTTAGAACAAGGCATAGTTTTCCCTGCTGGCTCTTTGGGCATTGGACCAATCTCCAGACAGTTGGCCATTTTTGGGCCTGGCGCGGCGCCAAGTGGGAAAGGGTGGTTTTGAGGCTGAAGGCAGCAGGAAAGCCTGCAGCCCCCAGGTGTGTGGGGCTACGCAAGCGGTTCCCAAAGAGCTTTAGAACAAGGCATAGTTTTCCCTGCTGGCTCTTTGGGCGTGGGACCAATCTCCAGACAGATGGCCATTTCTGTGCCTGGCGCGGCGCCAAGTGGGAAAGGGTGGTTTTGAGGCTGAAGGCAGCAGGAAAGCCTGTAGCCCCCAGGTGTGTGGGGCTACGCAAGCGGTTCCCAAAGAGCTTCAGAACAACGCATATTTTTCCCTGTTGGATCTTTGGGCGTGGGACCAATCTCGAGAGATATGGCCATTTTTGTGCCTAGCGCGGCGCCAAGTGGGAAAGGGTGGTTTTGAGGCTGAAGGCAGCAGGAAAGCCTGCAGCCCCCAGGTGTTTGGGGCTACGCAAGCGGTTCCCAAAGAGCTTTAGAACAAGGCATAGTTTTCCCTGCTGGCTCTTTGGGCGTGGGACCAGTCTCCAGACAGATGGCCATTTTTGTGTCTGGCGCGGCGCCTAGTGGGAAAGGGTGGTTTTGAGACTGAAGGCAGCAGGAAAGCCTGCAGCCCCCAGGTGTGTGGGGCTACGCAAGCGGTTCCCAAAGAGCTTTAGAACAAGGCATAGTTTTCCCTGCTGGCTCTTTGGGCGTGAGACCAATCTCCAGACAGATGGCCATTTTTGGGCCTGGCACGGTGCCAAGTGGGAAAGGGTGGTTTTTGAGGCTGAAGGCAGCAGGAAAGCCTGCAGCCCCCAGGTCTGTGGGGCTATGCAAGCGGTTCCAAAAGAGCTTGAGAACAAGGCATAGTTTTCCCTGCTGGCTCTTTGTGCATTGGACCAGACTCAAGACAGATGGCCATTTTTGGGCCTAGAGCGGCGCCAAGTGGGAAAGGGTGGTTTTGAGGCTGAAGGCAGCAGGAAAGCCTGCAGCCCCCAGGTGTGTGGGGCTACGCAAGCGGTTCCCAAAGAGCTTTAGAACAAGGCATAGTTTTCCCTGCTGGCTCTTTGGGCGTGGGACCATTCTCCAGGGATGTGGCCATTTTTGTGCCTGGCACGGCACCAAGTGGGAAAGGGTGGTTTTGAGGCTGAAGGCAGCAGGAAAGCCTGCAGCCCCCAGGTCTGTGGGGCTACGCAAGCGGTTCCCAAAGAGCTATAGAACAAGGCATAGTTTTCCCTGCTGGCTCTTTGGGCGTGGGACCAATCTCCAGACATATGGCCATTTTTGTGCCTGGCGCGGCGCCAAGTGGGAAGGGGTGGTTTTGAGACTGAAGGCAGCAGGAAAGCCTGCAGCCCCCAGGTGTGTGGGGCTACGCAAGCGGTTCCCAAAGAGCTTTCGAACAAGGCATAGTTTTCCCTGCTGGCTCTTTGGGCGTTGGACCAATCTCCAGACAGATGGCCATTTTTGTTCCTGGCGCGGCGCCAAGTGGGAAAGGGTGGTTTTGAGGCTGAAGGCAGCAGGAAAGCCTGCAGCCCCCAGGTGTGTGGGGCTATGCAAGCGGTTCCCAAAGAGCTTGAGAACAAGGCATAGTTTTCCCTGCTGGCTCTTTGGGCGTGGGACTAGTCTCCAGACATATGGCCATTTTTGGGCCTAGAGCGGCGCCTAGTGGGAAAGGGTGGTTTTGAGACTGAAGGCAGCAGGAAAGCCTGCAGCCCCCAGGTCTGTGGGGCTACGCAAGCGGATGCCAAAGAGCTTTAGAACAAGGCATAGTTTTCCCTGCTGGCTCTTTGGGCGTGGGACCAATCTCCAGACAGATGGCCATTTTTGGGCCTGGCGCAGCGCCAAGTGGGAAAGGGTGGTTTTGAGGCTGAAGGCAGCAGGAAAGCCTGCAGCCCCCAGGTGTTTGGGGCTAAGCAAGCGGTTCCCAAAGAGCTTTAGAACAAGGCATAGTTTTCCCTGCTGGCTCTTTGGGCGTGGGACCAATCTCCAGACAGATGGCCATTTTTGGGCCTGGCGCGGCGCCAAGTGGGAAAGGGTGGTTTTGAGGCTGAAGGCAGCAGGAAAGCCTGCAGCCCCCAGGTCTGTGGGGCTACGCAAGCGGTTCCCAAAGAGCTTTAGAACAAGGCATAGTTTTCCCTGCTGTCTCTTTGGGCATGGGACCAGTCTCCAGACAGATGGCCATTTCTGTGCCTGGCGCGGCGCCAAGTGGGAAAGGGTGGTTTTGATGCTGAAGGCAGCAGGAAAGCCTGTAGCCCCCAGGTGTGTGGGGCTACGCAAGCGGTTCCCAAAGAGCTTCAGAACAACGCATATTTTTCCCTGTTGGATCTTTGGGCGTGGGACCAATCTCGAGAGATATGGCCATTTTTGTGCCTAGCGCGGCGCCAAGTGGGAAAGGGTGGTTTTGAGGCTGAAGGCAGCAGGAAAGCCTGCAGCCCCCAGGTCTGTGGGGCTACGCAAGCGGTTCCCAAAGAGCTTTAGAACAAGGCATAGTTTTCCCTGCTGGCTCTTTGGGCGTGGGACCAGTCTCCAGAGAGATGGCCATTTTTGTGCCTGGCGCGGCGCCTAGTGGGAAAGGGTGGTTTTGAGACTGAAGGCAGCAGGAAAGCCTGCAGCCCCCAGGTGTGTGGGGCTACGCAAGCGGTTCCCAAAGAGCTTTAGAACAAGGCATAGTTTTCCCTGCTGGCTCTTTGGGCGTGAGACCAATCTCCAGACAGATGGCCATTTTTGGGCCTGGCACGGTGCCAAGTGGGAAAGGGTGGTTTTTGAGGCTGAAGGCAGCAGGAAAGCCTGCAGACCCAGGTCTGTGGGGCTATGCAAGCGGTTCCAAAAGAGCTTGAGAACAAGGCATAGTTTTCCCTGCTGGCTCTTTGTGCATTGGACCAGACTCAAGACAGATGGCCATTTTTGGGCCTGGCGCGGCGCCAAGTGGGAAAGGGTGGTTTTGAGGCTGAAGGCAGCAGGAAAGCCTGCAGCCCCCAGGTCTGTGGGGCTAAGCAAGCGGTTCCCAAAGAGCTTTCGAACAAGGCATAGTTTTCCCTGCTGGCTCTTTGGGCGTGGGACCAATCTCCAGACCGATGGCCATTTTTGGCTTAGCGCGGCGCCAAGTGGGAAAGGATGGTTTTGAGGCTGAAGGCAGCAGGAAAGCCCGCAGCCCCCAGGTGTGTGGGGCTACGCAAGCGGTTCCCAAAGAGCTTGAGAACAAGGCATAGTTTTCCCTGCTGGCTCTTTGGGCGTGGGACCAATCTCCTGACAGATGGCCATTTTTGGGCCTGGCGCGGCGCCAAGTGGGAAAGGGTGGTTTTGATGCTGAAGGCAGCAGGAAAGCCTGTAGCCCCCAGGTGTGTGGGGCTACGCAAGCGGTTCCCAAAGAGCTTCAGAACAACGCATATTTTTCCCTGTTGGATCTTTGGGCGTGGGACCAATCTCGAGAGATATGGCCATTTTTGTGCCTAGCGCGGCGCCAAGTGGGAAAGGGTGGTTTTGAGGCTGAAGGCAGCAGGAAAGCCTGCAGCCCCCAGGTGTTTGGGGCTACGCAAGCGGTTCCCAAAGAGCTTTCGAACAAGGCATAGTTTTCCCTGCTGGCTCTTTGGGCGTGGGACCAATCTCCAGACCGATGGCCATTTTTGGCTTAGCGCGGCGCCAAGTGGGAAAGGATGGTTTTGAGGCTGAAGGCAGCAGGAAAGCCCGCAGCCCCCAGGTGTGTGGGGCTACGCAAGCGGTTCCCAAAGAGCTTTAGAACAAGGCATAGTTTTCCCTGCTGGCTCTTTGGGCGTGGGACCAATCTCCTGACAGATGGCCATTTTTGGGCCTGGCGCGGCGCCAAGTGGGAAAGGGTGGTTTTGATGCTGAAGGCAGCAGGAAAGCCTGTAGCCCCCAGGTGTGTGGGGCTACGCAAGCGGTTCCCAAAGAGCTTCAGAACAACGCATATTTTTCCCTGTTGGATCTTTGGGCGTGGGACCAATCTCGAGAGATATGGCCATTTTTGTGCCTAGCGCGGCGCCAAGTGGGAAAGGGTGGTTTTGAGGCTGAAGGCAGCAGGAAAGCCTGCAGCCCCCAGGTGTTTGGGGCTACGCAAGCGGTTCCCAAAGAGCTTTAGAACAAGGCATAGTTTTCCCTGCTGGCTCTTTGGGCGTGGGACCAGTCTCCAGACAGATGGCCATTTTTGTGCCTGGCGCGGCGCCTAGTGGGAAAGGGTGGTTTTGAGACTGAAGGCAGCAGGAAAGCCTGCAGCCCCCAGGTGTGTGGGGCTACGCAAGCGGTTCCCAAAGAGCTTTAGAACAAGGCATAGTTTTCCCTGCTGGCTCTTTGGGCGTGAGACCAATCTCCAGACAGATGGCCATTTTTGGGCCTGGCACGGTGCCAAGTGGGAAAGGGTGGTTTTTGAGGCTGAAGGCAGCAGGAAAGCCTGCAGCCCCCAGGTCTGTGGGGCTATGCAAGCGGTTCCAAAAGAGCTTGAGAACAAGGCATAGTTTTCCCTGCTGGCTCTTTGTGCATTGGACCAGACTCAAGACAGATGGCCATTTTTGGGCCTGGCGCGGCGCCAAGTGGGAAAGGGTGGTTTTGAGGCTGAAGGCAGCAGGAAAGCCCGCAGCCCCCAGGTGTGTGGGGCTACGCAAGCGGTTCCCAAAGAGCTTGAGAACAAGGCACAGTTTTCCCTGCTGGCTCTTTGGGCGTGGGACCAATCTCCAGACAGATGGCCATTTTTGGGCCTGGCGCGGCGCCAAGTGGGAAGGGGTGGTTTTGAGGCTGAAGGCAGCAGGAAAGCCCGCAGCCCCCAGGTCTGTGGGGCTACGCAAGCGGTTCCCAAAGAGCTTTCGAACAAGGCATAGTTTTCCCTGCTGGCTCTTTGGGCGTGGGACCAATCTCCAGACAGATGGCCATTTTTGGGCCTGGCGCGGCGCCATGTGGGAAAGGGTGGTTTTGAGGCTGAAGGCAGCAGGAAAGCCTGCAGCCCCCAGGTCTGTGGGGCTACTCAAGCGGTTCCCAAAGAGCTTTAGAACAAGGCATAGTTTTCCCTGCTGGCTCTTTGGACGTGGGACCAGTCTCCAGACAGATGGCTATTTTTGTGCCTGGTGCGGCGCCAAGTGGGAAAGGGTGGTTTTGAGGCTGAAGGCAGCAGGAAAGCCTGCAGCCCCCAGGTCTGTGGGGCTACGCAAGCGGTTCCCAAAGAGCTTTAGAACAAGGCATAGTTTTCCCTGCTGGCTCTTTGGGCGTGGGACCAATCTCCAGACAGATGGCCATTTTTGTTCCTAGCGCGGTGCCAAGTGGGAAAGGGTAGTTTTGAGGCTGAAGGCAGCAGGAAAGCCTGCAGCCCCCAGGTGTTTGGGGCTAAGCAAGCGGTTCCCAAAGAGCTTTCGAACAAGGCATAGTTTTCCCAGCTGGCTCTTTGGGCGTGGGACCAGTCTCCAGACAGATGGCCATTTTTGTGCCTGGCGCGGCGCCAAGTGGGAAAGGGTGGTTTTGAGGCTGAAGGCAGCAGGAAAGCCTGCAGCCCCCAGGTGTGTGGGGCTACGCAAGTGGTTCCCAAAGAGCTTTAGAACAAGGCATAGTTTTCCCTGCTGGCTCTTTGGGCATTGGACCAATCTCCAGACAGATGGCCATTTTTGGGCCTGGCGCGGTGCCAAGTGGGAAAGGGTGCTTTTGAGGCTGAAGGCAGCAGGAAAGCCTGCAGCCCCCAGGTGTGTGGGGCTACGCAAGCGGTTCCCAAAGAGCTTGAGAACAAGGCATAGTTTTCCCTGCTGGCTCTTTGGGCGTGGGACCAATCTCCAGACAGATGGCCATTTCTGTGCCTGGCGCGGCGCCAAGGTGGAAAGGGTGGTTTTGAGGCTGAAGGCAGCAGGAAAGCCTGCAGCCCCCAGGTCTGTGGGGCTACGCAAGCGGTTCCCAAAGAGCTTTAGAACAAGGCATAGTTTTCCCTGCTGGCTCTTTGGGCGTGGGACCAATCTCCAGAGGTATGGCCATTTTTGTTCCTAGCGCGGTGCCAAGTGGGAAAGGGTGGTTTTGAGGCTGAAGGCAGCAGGAAAGCCTGCAGCCCCCAGGTGTGTGGGGCTACGCAAGCGGTTCCCAAAGAGCTTTAGAACAAGGCATAGTTTTCCCTGCTGGCTCTTTGGGCGTTGGACCAATCTCCAGAGAGTTGGCCATTTTTGGGCTTAGCGCGGTGCCAAGTGGGAAAGGGTGGTTTTGAGGCTGAAGGCAGCAGGAAAGCCTGCAGCCCCCACGTGTGTGGGGCTACGCAAGCGGTTCCCAAAGAGCTTTAGAACAAGGCATAGTTTTCCCTGCTGGCTCTTTGGGCATTGGACCAATCTCCAGACAGTTGGCCATTTTTGGGCCTGGCGCGGCGCCAAGTGGGAAAGGGTGGTTTTGAGGCTGAAGGCAGCAGGAAAGCCTGCAGCCCCCAGGTGTGTGGGGCTACGCAAGCGGTTCCCAAAGAGCTTTAGAACAAGGCATAGTTTTCCCTGCTGGCTCTTTGGGCGTGGGACCAATCTCCAGACAGATGGCCATTTCTGTGCCTGGCGCGGCGCCAAGTGGGAAAGGGTGGTTTTGAGGCTGAAGGCAGCAGGAAAGCCTGTAGCCCCCAGGTGTGTGGGGCTACGCAAGCGGTTCCCAAAGAGCTTCAGAACAACGCATATTTTTCCCTGTTGGATCTTTGGGCGTGGGACCAATCTCGAGAGATATGGCCATTTTTGTGCCTAGCGCGGCGCCAAGTGGGAAAGGGTGGTTTTGAGGCTGAAGGCAGCAGGAAAGCCTGCAGCCCCCAGGTGTTTGGGGCTACGCAAGCGGTTCCCAAAGAGCTTTAGAACAAGGCATAGTTTTCCCTGCTGGCTCTTTGGGCGTGGGACCAGTCTCCAGACAGATGGCCATTTTTGTGTCTGGCGCGGCGCCTAGTGGGAAAGGGTGGTTTTGAGACTGAAGGCAGCAGGAAAGCCTGCAGCCCCCAGGTGTGTGGGGCTACGCAAGCGGTTCCCAAAGAGCTTTAGAACAAGGCATAGTTTTCCCTGCTGGCTCTTTGGGCGTGAGACCAATCTCCAGACAGATGGCCATTTTTGGGCCTGGCACGGTGCCAAGTGGGAAAGGGTGGTTTTTGAGGCTGAAGGCAGCAGGAAAGCCTGCAGCCCCCAGGTCTGTGGGGCTATGCAAGCGGTTCCAAAAGAGCTTGAGAACAAGGCATAGTTTTCCCTGCTGGCTCTTTGTGCATTGGACCAGACTCAAGACAGATGGCCATTTTTGGGCCTAGAGCGGCGCCAAGTGGGAAAGGGTGGTTTTGAGGCTGAAGGCAGCAGGAAAGCCTGCAGCCCCCAGGTGTGTGGGGCTACGCAAGCGGTTCCCAAAGAGCTTTAGAACAAGGCATAGTTTTCCCTGCTGGCTCTTTGGGCGTGGGACCATTCTCCAGGGATGTGGCCATTTTTGTGCCTGGCACGGCACCAAGTGGGAAAGGGTGGTTTTGAGGCTGAAGGCAGCAGGAAAGCCTGCAGCCCCCAGGTGTGTGGGGCTACGCAAGCGGTTCCCAAAGAGCTATAGAACAAGGCATAGTTTTCCCTGCTGGCTCTTTGGGCGTGGGACCAATCTCCAGACATATGGCCATTTTTGTGCCTGGCGCGGCGCCAAGTGGGAAGGGGTGGTTTTGAGACTGAAGGCAGCAGGAAAGCCTGCAGCCCCCAGGTGTGTGGGGCTACGCAAGCGGTTCCCAAAGAGCTTTCGAACAAGGCATAGTTTTCCCTGCTGGCTCTTTGGGCGTTGGACCAATCTCCAGACAGATGGCCATTTTTGTTCCTGGCGCGGCGCCAAGTGGGAAAGGGTGGTTTTGAGGCTGAAGGCAGCAGGAAAGCCTGCAGCCCCCAGGTGTGTGGGGCTATGCAAGCGGTTCCCAAAGAGCTTGAGAACAAGGCATAGTTTTCCCTGCTGGCTCTTTGGGCGTGGGACTAGTCTCCAGACATATGGCCATTTTTGGGCCTAGAGCGGCGCCTAGTGGGAAAGGGTGGTTTTGAGACTGAAGGCAGCAGGAAAGCCTGCAGCCCCCAGGTCTGTGGGGCTACGCAAGCGGATGCCAAAGAGCTTTAGAACAAGGCATAGTTTTCCCTGCTGGCTCTTTGGGCGTGGGACCAATCTCCAGACAGATGGCCATTTTTGGGCCTGGCGCAGCGCCAAGTGGGAAAGGGTGGTTTTGAGGCTGAAGGCAGCAGGAAAGCCTGCAGCCCCCAGGTCTGTGGGGCTATGCAAGCGGTTCCCAAAGAGCTTTAGAACAAGGCATAGTTTTCCCTGCTGGCTCTTTGGGCGTGGGACCAGTCTCCAGACAGATGGCCATTTTTGTGCCTGGCGCGGCGCCAAGTGGGAAAGGGTGATTTTGAGGCTGAAGGCAGCAGGAAAGCCTGCAGCCCCCAGGTCTGTGGGGCTAAGCAAGCGGTTCCCAAAGAGCTTTAGAACAAGGCATAGTTTTCCCTGCTGGCTCTTTGGGCGTGGGACCATTCCCCAGGGATGTGGCCATTTTTCTGCCTGGCACAGCACCAAGTGGGAAAGGGTGGTTTTGAGGCTGAAGGCAGCAGGAAAGGCTGCAGCCCGGAGGTCTGTGGGGCTATGCAAGCGGTTCCCAAAGAGCTTGAGAACAAGGCATAGTTTTCCCTGCTGGCTCTTTGGGCGTGGGACCAGTCTCCAGACATATGGCCATTTTTGGGCCTAGAGCGGCGCCAAGTGGGAAAGGGTGGTTTTGAGGCTGAAGGCAGCAGGAAAGCCTGCAGCCCCCAGGTGTGTAGGGCTACGTAAGCGGTTCCCAAAGAGCTTTAGAACAAGGCATAGTTTTCCCTGCTGGCTCTTTGGGCGTGGGACTAATCTCAAGACAGATGGCCATTTTTGTGCCTGGCGCGGCGCCAAGTGGGAAAGGGTGGTTTTGAGACTGAAGGCAGCAGGAAAGCCTGCAGCCCCCAGGTCTGTGGGGCTACGCAAGTGGTTCCCAAAGAGCTTGAGAACAAGGCATAGTTTTCCCTGCTGGCTCTTTGGGCGTGGGACCAATCTCCAGACAGATGCCCATTTTTGGGCCTAGAGCGGCGCCTAGTGGGAAAGGGTGGTTTTGAGACTGAAGGCAGCAGGAAAGCCTGAAGCCCCCAGGTGTGTGGGGCTACGCAAGCGGTTCCCAAAGAGCTTGAGAACAAGGCATAGTTTTCCCTGCTGGCTCTTTGGGCGTGGGACCAGTCTCCAGACATATGGCCATTTTTGTGCCTGGGGCGGCGCCAAGTGGGAAAGGGTGGTTTTGAGGCTGAAGGCAGCAGGAAAGCCTGCAGCCCCCAGGTGTGTGGGGCTACGCAAGCGGTTCCCAAACAGCTTTAGAACAAGGCATAGTTTTCCCTGTTGGCTCTTTGGACGTGGGACCAGTCTCCAGACAGATGGCTATTTTTGTGCCTGGTGCGGCGCCAAGTGGGAAAGGGTGGTTTTGAGGCTGAAGGCAGCAGGAAAGCCTGCAGCCCACAGGTCTGTTTGGCTACGCAACTAGATATCTTTGTGCTCTAAATCTCCCAACAGCCAAATGTAATAGCAGCAAACATCTTGCTCTATGTCCCACATCCAGAGTTCCAAGAGAGAGCTTGCTTTCCCTGTCTTTGAGTACTGTTTTCACTGTCCCGGTTACCTCTTTGCTAACATTCTCTCAAGAGAGTTGAGCTCAAAAGCAAAGCACCTATCAAGACATATCTCCACATCGAAACTGCCAGCAGGGAAAGGTGGGGACTGTTCTTGGACTCGATAGGAACTGCTTCAAGTCACCTAATTATGTCTCTGCCTACTCTCGCCATAGAGCTAGGCGCAAAACCAACCAACAGCAACAGGGAAAGAGCCAGGAGGGAATTGTAGGGCTTGTTTCTCTGTGTGTCCAATAACGGCATTCAGTGTGCCACCAACTTTTTCTTCTACACCCTCGAGGAGTTCTCCTCAAAATCCATAAAGGTCTTGTTATACGTAAAACAACCAAAGGGCCAAAAGTGAATTGTATAGCTGTTCTCAGTGTCTCTGAGAATTGCTCTGATTATCCGTGTGACCTCTTTGCTAAGACTCTCCAGAGAGCCGTCCTCAAAACCAACACACATCTTGACATATCTCCCACACTGATCGCAGTGTCTCTCCAGGAACGGCATTCAGTGAGCCAGGAACTTTTCTGCCTACACTGTCCACTGAGTTGTCCTCAAAACCGATATATATCCTGCTATATCTACTACATGGAAAGTGCCAAGAGAATAATGTAGAGCTTGCTCTCCCTGTCTTTGAGTACTGTTTTCACTGTCCCGATTACCGCTTTGCTAACATTCTCTTCAGAGCTGCAGTGAAACCAGGAACCATGTGGAGAAGGCACCCACACTGAAAATGTCTGGAAGGAACGTTGGGGCGTCTTCTCAGTGTCTCTGATGTCAGGTTTTACTGTCCCGGGAAAGTCTCTGCTAACACGCTGCAGAGCGCAGTGCCCAATATACAGAAACGTCTTGCGGTATCTCCTACAGGGAAAGTGCCAGGAGGGAATTGTGGAGTTTGGTCTCAGTGTCTCTGAGAATTGCTCTGATTATCCGTGTGACCTCTTTGCTAAGACTCTCCAGAGAGCCTTCCTCAAAACCAACACACATCTTGACATATCTCCCACACTGATCGCAGTGTCTCCAGGAACGGCATTCAGTGAGCCAGGAACTTTTCTGCCCACACTGTCCGGGAACAGTTCCTTAAAACCAATATACATCCTGCTATATCTCCCACATGGAAAATGCCAGGAGGGAGAAGTGGGCATTATGTTTAGACTTTCTCAGAACTGCTTCAAATCAACTGGATATCTTTGTGCTGTAAATCTCCCAATAGCCAAATGTAAAAGCAGCAAACATCTCGCTGTATGTCCCACATCCAAAGTGCCAAGAGAGAGCTTGTTCTCCCTCTCTTTGAGTACTGCTTTCTACTCTCCCAGTTACCTCTTTGCTAACGTTCTCTCGAGAGAGTTGTGCTCCAAACCAAAGCACATCTTGACATATCTCCCACATGGAAAGTGCTATTAGGCAATTGTAGGATTTGATCGCAGTGTCTCTCCAGGAACGGCATTCAGTGAGCCAGGAACTTTTCTGCCTACACTGTCCACTGAGTTGTCCTCAAAACCGATATATATCCTGCTATATCTACTACATGGAAAGTGCCAAGAGAATAATGTAGAGCTTGCTCTCCCTGTCTTTGAGTACTGCTTTCTACTCTCCAGATTACCTCTTTGCTAACATTCTCTTCAGAGCTGCAGTGAAACCAGGAACCATGTGGAGAAGGCACCCACACTGAAAATGACTAGAAGGAACGTTGGGGCTTCTTCTCAGTGTCTCTGATGTCAGGTTTTACTGTCCCGGGAAAGTCTCTGCTAACACGCTGCAGAGCGCAGTGCCCAATATACAGAAACGTCTTGCGGTATCTCCTACAGGGAAAGTGCCAGGAGGGAATTGTGGAGTTTGGTCTCAGTGTCTCTGAGAATTGCTCTGATTATCCGTGTGACCTCTTTGCTAAGACTCTCCAGAGAGCCTTCCTCAAAACCAACACACATCTTGACATATCTCCCACACTGATCGCAGTGTCTCCAGGAACGGCATTCAGTGAGCCAGGAACTTTTCTGCCTACACTCTCTGGGGACGGTTCCTCAAAACCAATATACATCCTGCTATATCTCCCACATGGAAAATGCCAGGAGGGAGAAGTGGGGATTATGTTTAGACTTTCTCAGAACTGCTTCAAATCAACTGGATATCTTTGTGCTGTAAATCTCCCAATAGCCAAATGTAAAAGCAGCAAACATCTCGCTGTATGTCCCACATCCAAAGTGCCAAGAGAGAGCTTGTTCTCCCTGTCTTTGAGTACTGCTTTCTACTCTCCCGGTTACCTCTTTGCTAACGTTCTCTTCAGAGCTGCAGTGAAACCAGGAACCATGTGGAGAAGGCACCCACACTGAAAATGTCTGGAAGGAACGTTGGGGCTTCTTCTCAGTGTCTCTGATGTCAGGTTTTACTGTCCCGGGAAAGTCTCTGCTAACACGCTGCAGAGCGCAGTGCCCAATATACAGAAACGTCTTGCGGTATCTCCTACAGGGAAAGTGCCAGGAGGGAATTGTGGAGTTTGGTCTCAGTGTCTCTGAGAATTGCTCTGATTATCCATGTGACCTCTTTGCTAAGACTCTCCAGAGAGCCTTCCTCAAACCAACACACATCTTGACATATCTCCCACACTGATCGCAGTGTCTCCAGGAACGGCATTCAGTGAGCCAGGAACTTTTCTGCCTACACTCTCTGGGGACGGTTCCTCAAAACCAATATACATCCTGCTATATCTCCCACATGGAAAATGCCAGGAGGGAGAAGTGGGGATTATGTTTAGACTTTCTCAGAACTGCTTCAAATCAACTGGATATCTTTGTGCTGTAAATCTCCCAATAGCCAAATGTAAAAGCAGCAAACATCTCGCTGTATGTCCCACATCCAAAGTGCCAAGAGAGAGCTTGTTCTCCCTGTCTTTGAGTACTGCTTTCTACTCTCCCGGTTACCTCTTTGCTAACGTTCTCTTCAGAGCTGCAGTGAAACCAGGAACCATGTGGAGAAGGCACCCACACTGAAAATGTCTGGAAGGAACGTTGGGGCTTCTTCTCAGTGTCTCTGATGTCAGGTTTTACTGTCCCGGGAAAGTCTCTGCTAACACGCTGCAGAGCGCAGTGCCCAATATACAGAAACGTCTTGCGGTATCTCCTACAGGGAAAGTGCCAGGAGGGAATTGTGGAGTTTGGTCTCAGTGTCTCTGAGAATTGCTCTGATTATCCATGTGACCTCTTTGCTAAGACTCTCCAGAGAGCCTTCCTCAAAACCAACACACATCTTGACATATCTCCCACACTGATCGCAGTGTCTCCAGGAACGGCATTCAGTGAGCCAGGAACTTTTCTGCCTACACTGTCCACTGAGTTGTCCTCAAAACCGATATATATCCTGCTATATCTACTACATGGAAAGTGCCAAGAGAATAATGTAGAGCTTGCTCTCCCTGTCTTTGAGTACTGCTTTCTACTCTCCCGATTACCTCTTTGCTAACATTCTCTTCAGAGCTGCAGTGAAACCAGGAACCATGTGGAGAAGGCACCCACACTGAAAATGTCTGGAAGGAACGTTGGGGCTTCTTCTCAGTGTCTCTGATGTCAGGTTTTACTGTCCCGGGAAAGTCTCTGCTAACACGCTGCAGAGCGCAGTGCCCAATATACAGAAACGTCTTGCGGTATCTCCTACAGGGAAAGTGCCAGGAGGGAATTGTGGAGTTTGGTCTCAGTGTCTCTGAGAATTCCTCTGATTATCCGTGTGACCTCTTTGCTAAGTCTCTCCAGAGAGCCGTCCTCAAAACCAACACACATCTTGACATATCTCCCACATTGATCGCAGTGTCTCTCCAGGAACGGCATTCAGTGAGCCAGGAACTTTTCTGCCTACACTGTCTGGGGACGGTTCCTCAAAACCAATATACATCCTGCTATATCTTCCACATGGAAAATGCCAGGAGGGAGAAGTGGGCATTATGTTTAGACTTTCTCAGAACTACTTCAAATCAACTAGATATGTTTGTGCTGTAAATCTCCCAGCAGCCAAACATAAAAGCAGCAAGGGCCTGGCGCGGCGCCAAGTGGGAAAGGGTGGTTTTTGAGGCTGAAGGCAGCAGGAAAGCCTGCAGCCCCCAGGTGTGTGGGGCTATGCAAGCGGTTCCAAAAGAGCTATAGAACAAGGCATAGTTTTCCCTGCTGTCTCTTTGGGCTTGGGACCAATCTCCAGACCGATGGCCATTTCTGTGCCTGGCGCGGCGCCAAGTGGGAAAGGGTGGTTTTGAGGCTGAAGGCAGCAGGAAAGCCTGCAGCCCCCAGGTCTGTGGGGCTACGCAAGCGGTTCCCAAAGAGCTTTAGAACAAGGCATAGTTTTCCCTCCTGGCTCTTTGGGCGTGGGACCAATCTCCAGACAGATGGCCATTTTTGTGCCTGGCGCGGCGCCAAGTGGGAAAGGGTGGTTTTCAGGCTGAAGGCAGCAGGAAAGCCTGCAGCCCCCAGGTGTGTGGGGCTACGCAAGCGGTTCCCAAAGAGCTTTAGAACAAGGCATAGTTTTCCCTGCTGGCTCTTTGGGCGTGGGACCAATCTCCAGACAGATAGCCATTCTTGGGCCTGGCGCGGCGCCAAGTGGGAAAGGGTGGTTTTGAGGCTGAAGGCAGCAGGAAAGCCTGCAGCCCCCAGGTCTGTGGGGCTAAGCAAGCGGTTCCCAAAGAGCTTTCGAACAAGGCATAGTTTTCCCTGCTGGCTCTTTGGGCGTGGGACCAATCTCCAGACCGATGGCCATTTTTGGCTTAGCGCGGCGCCAAGTGGGAAAGGATGGTTTTGAGGCTGAAGGCAGCAGGAAAGCCCGCAGCCCCCAGGTCTGTGGGTCTACGCAAGCGGTTCCCAAAGAGCTTGAGAACAAGGCATAGTTTTCCCTGCTGGCTCTTTGGGCGTGGGACCAATCTCCTGACAGATGGCCATTTTTGGGCCTGGCGCGGCGCCATGTGGGAAAGGGTGGTTTTGAGGCTGAAGGCAGCAGGAAAGCCTGCAGCCCCCAGGTGTGTGGGGCTACGCAAGCGGTTCCCAAAGAGCTTTAGAACAAGGCATAGTTTTCCCTGTTGGCTCTTTGGACGTGGGACCAGTCTCCAGACAGATAGCTATTTTTGTGCCTGGTGCGGCGCCAAGTGGGAAAGGGTGGTTTTGAGGCTGAAGGCAGCAGGAAAGCCTGCAGCCCCCAGGTGTGTGGGGCTACGCAAGCGGTTCCCAAAGAGCTTTAGAACAAGGCATAGTTTTCCCTGCTGGCTCTTTGGGCGTGGGACCAATCTCCAGACAGATGGCCATTTTTGTTCCTAGCGCGGTGCCAAGTGGGAAAGGGTGGTTTTGAGGCTGAAGGCAGCAGGAAAGCCTGCAGCCCCCAGTTGTTTGGGGCTAAGCAAGCGGTTCGCAAAGAGCTATAGAACAAGGCATAGTTTTCCCTGCTGGCTCTTTGGGCGTGGGACCAATCTCCAGACAGATGGCCATTTTTGGGCCTGGCGCGGCGCCAAGTGGGAAAGGGTGGTTTTGAGGCTGAAGGCAGCAGGAAAGCCTGCAGCCCCCAGGTGTGTGGGGCTACTCAAGCGGTTCCCAAAGAGCTTTAGAACAAGGCATAGTTTTCCCTGCTGGCTCTTTGGGCGTGGGACCAGTCTCCAGACAGATGGCTATTTTTGTGCCTGGCGCGGCGCCAAGTGGGAAAGGGTGGTTTTCAGGCTGAAGGCAGCAGGAAAGCCTGCAGCCCCCAGGTGTGTGGGGCTACGCAAGCGGTTCCCAAAGAGCTTGAGAACAAGGCACAGTTTTCCCTGCTGGCTCTTTGGGCGTGGGACCAATCTCCAGACAGATGGCCATTTTTGGGCCTGGCGCGGCGCCAAGTGGGAAAGGGTGGTTTTGAGGCTGAAGGCAGCAGGAAAGCCTGCAGCCCCCAGGTCTGTGGGGCTAAGCAAGCGGTTCCCAAAGAGCTTTCGAACAAGGCATAGTTTTCCCTGCTGGCTCTTTGGGCGTGGGACCAATCTCCAGACAGATGGCCATTTTTGGCTTAGCGCGGCGCCAAGTGGGAAAGGATGGTTTTGAGGCTGAAGGCAGCAGGAAAGCCCGCAGCCCCCAGGTCTGTGGGGCTACGCAAGCGGTTCCCAAAGAGCTTGAGAACAAGGCATAGTTTTCCCTGCTGGCTCTTTGGGCGTGGGACCAATCTCCAGACAGATGGCCATTTTTGGGCCTGGCGCGGCGCCATGTGGGAAAGGGTGGTTTTGAGGCTGAAGGCAGCAGGAAAGCCTGCAGCCCCCAGGTCTGTGGGGCTACTCAAGCAGTTCCCAAAGAGCTTTAGAACAAGGCATAGTTTTCCCTGCTGGCTCTTTGGACGTGGGACCAGTCTCCAGACAGATGGCTATTTTTGTGCCTGGTGCGGCGCCAAGTGGGAAAGGGTGGTTTTGAGGGTGACGGCAGCAGGAAAGCCTGCAGCCCCCAGGTCTGTGGGGCTACGCAAGCGGTTCCCAAAGAGCTTTAGAACAAGGCATAGTTTTCCCTGCTGGCTCTTTGGGCGTGGGACCAATCTCCAGACAGATGGCCATTTTTGTTCCTAGCGCGGTGCCAAGTGGGAAAGGGTAGTTTTGAGGCTGAAGGCAGCAGGAAAGCCTGCAGCCCCCAGGTGTTTGGGGCTAAGCAAGCGGTTCCCAAAGAGCTATAGAACAAGGCATAGTTTTCCCAGCTGGCTCTTTGGGCGTGGGACCAGTCTCCAGACAGATGGCCATTTTTGTGCCTGGCGCGGCGCCAAGTGGGAAAGGGTGGTTTTGAGGCTGAAGGCAGCAGGAAAGCCTGCAGCCCCCAGGTGTGTGGGGCTACGCAAGCGGTTCCCAAAGAGCTTTAGAACAAGGCATAGTTTTCCCTGCTGGCTCTTTGGGCGTGGGACCAATCTCCAGACAGATGGCCATTTCTGTGCCTGGCGCGGCGCCAAGTGGGAAAGGGTGGTTTTGAGGCTGAAGGCAGCAGGAAAGCCTGCAGCCCCCAGGTCTGTGGGGCTACGCAAGCGGTTCCCAAAGAGCTTTAGAACAAGGCATAGTTTTCCCTGCTGGCTCTTTGGGTGTGGGACCAATCTCCAGACAGATGGCCATTTTTGGGCCTGGCGCAGCGCCAAGTGGGAAAGGGTGGTTTTGAGGCTGAAGGCAGCAGGAAAGCCCGCAGCCCCCAGGTGTGTGGGGCTACGCAAGCGGTTCCCAAAGAGCTTTAGAACAAGGCATAGTTTTCCCTGCTGGCTCTTTGGGCGTGAGACCAATCTCCAGAGAGTTGGCAATTTTTGGGCTTAGCGCGGTGCCAAGTGGGAAAGGGTGGTTTTGAGGCTGAAGGCAGCAGGAAAGCCTGCAGCCCCCACGTGTGTGGGGCTACGCAAGCGGTTCCCAAAGAGCTTTAGAACAAGGCATAATTTTCCCTACTGGCTCTTTGGGCATTGGACTAATCTCCACACAGTTGGCCATTTTTGGGCCTGGCGCGGCGCCAAGTGGGAAAGGGTGGTTTTGAGACTGAAGGCAGCAGGAAAGCCTGCAGCCCCCAGGTGTGTGGGGCTACGCAAGCGGTTCCCAAAGAGCTTTAGAACAAGGCATAGTTTTCCCTGCTGGCTCTTTGGGCGTGGGACCAATCTCCAGACAGATGGCCATTTTTGTGCCTAGCGCTGCGCCATGTGGGAAAGGGTGGTTTTGAGGCTGAAGGCAGCAGGAAAGCCTGCAGCCCCCAGGTGTGTGGGGCTACGCAAGCGGTTCCCAAAGAGCTTTAGAACAAGGCAGAGTTTTCCCTGCTGGCTCTTTGGGCGTGGGACCAATCTCCAGACAGATGGCCATTTTTGGGCTTGGCGCGGCGCCAAGTGGGAAAGGGTGGTTCTGAGGCTGAAGGCAGCAGGAAAGCCTGCAGCCCCCAGGTGTGTGGGGCTACGCAAGCGGTTCCCAAAGAGCTTTAGAACAAGGCATAGTTTTCCCTGCTGGCTCTTTGGGCGTGGGACCAATCTCCAGCCATATGGCCATTTTTGTTCCTAGCGCGGCGCCAAGTGGGAAAGGGTGGTTTTGAGGCTGAAGGCAGCAGGAAAGCCTGCAGCCCCCAGGTGTGTGGGGCTACGCAAGCGGTTCCCAAAGAGCTTTAGAACAAGGCATAGTTTTCCCTGCTGGCTCTTTGGGCGTGGGACCAGTCTCCAGACAGATGGCCATTTTTGGGCCTGGCGCGGTGCCAAGTGGGAAAGGGTGGTTTTGAGGCTGAAGGCAGCAGGAAAGCCTGCAGCCCCCAGGTGTTTGGGGCTAAGCAAGCGGTTCCCAAAGAGCTTTAGAACAAGGCATAGTTTTCCCTGCTGGCTCTTTGGGCGTGGGACCAATCTCCAGACAGATGGCCATTTTTGGGCCTGGTGCGGCGCCAAGTGGGAAAGGGTGGTTTTGAGGCTGAAGGCAGCAGGAAAGCCTGCAGCCCCCAGGTCTGTGGGGCTACGCAAGCGGTTCCCAAAGAGCTTTAGAACAAGGCATAGTTTTCCCTGCTGTCTCTTTGGGCGTGGGACCAATCTCCAGACAGATGGCCATTTCTGTGCCTGGCGCGGCGCCAAGTGGGAAAGGGTGGTTTTGAGGCTGAAGGCAGCAGGAAAGCCTGTAGCCCCCAGGTGTGTGGGGCTATGCAAGCGGTTCCCAAAGAGCTTCAGAACAACGCATATTTTTCCCTGTTGGATCTTTGGGCGTGGGACTAATCTCGAGAGATATGGCCATTTTTGTGCCTAGCGCGGCGCCAAGTGGGAAAGGGTGGTTTTGAGGCTGAAGGCAGCAGGAAAGCCTGCAGCCCCCAGGTGTTTGGGGCTACGCAAGCGGTTCCAAAAGAGCTTGAGAACAAGGCATAGTTTTCCCTGCTGGCTCTTTGTGCATGGGACCAGACTCAAGACACATGGCCATTTTTGGGCCTAGAGCGGCGCCAAGTGGGAAAGGGTGGTTTTGAGGCTGAAGGCAGCAGGAAAGCCTGCAGCCGCCAGGTGTGTGGGGCTACACAAGCGGTTCCCAAAGAGCTTTAGAACAAGGCATAGTTTTCCCTGCTGGCTCTTTGGGCGTGGGACCAATCTCCAGAGGTATGGCCATTTTTGTTCCTAGCGCGGTGCCAAGTGGGAAAGAGTGGTTTTGAGGCTGAAGGCAGCAGGAAAGCCTGCAGCCCCCAGGTCTGTGGGGCTACGCAAGCGGTTCCCAAAGAGCTTTAGAACAAGGCATAGTTTTCCCTGCTGGCTCTTTGGGCGTGGGACCAATCTCCAGACAGATGGCCATTTTTGGGCCTGGCGCGGCGCCAAGTGGGAAAGGGTGGTTTTGAGGCTGAAGGCAGCAGGAAAGCCTGCAGCCCCCAGGTGTGTGGGGCTACGCAAGCGGTTCCCAAAGAGCTATAGAACAAGGCATAGTTTTCCCTGCTGTCTCTTTGGGCTTGGGACCAATCTCCAGACCGATGGCCATTTTTGTGCCTGGCGCGGCGCCAAGTGGGAAAGGGTGGTTTTGAGGCTGAAGGCAGCAGGAAAGCCTGCAGCCCCCAGGTCTGTGGGGCTACGCAAGCGGTTCCCAAAGAGCTTTAGAACAAGGCATAGTTTTCCCTCCTGGCTCTTTGGGCGTGGGACCAATCTCCAGACAGATGGCCATTTTTGGGCCTGGCGCGGCGCCAAGTGGGAAAGGGTGGTTTTGAGGCTGAAGGCAGCAGGAAAGCCTGCAGCCCCCAGGTCTGTGGGGCTAAGCAAGCGGTTCCCAAAGAGCTTGAGAACAAGGCATAGTTTTCCCTGCTGGCTCTTTGGGCGTGGGACCAATCTCCAGACAGATGGCCATTTTTGGGCCTGGCGCGGCGCCATGTGGGAAAGGGTGGTTTTGAGGCTGAAGGCAGCAGGAAAGCCTGCAGCCCCCAGGTCTGTGGGGCTACTCAAGCGGTTCCCAAAGAGTTTTAGAACAAGGCATAGTTTTCCCTGTTGGCTCTTTGGACGTGGGACCAGTCTCCAGACAGATGGCTATTTTTGTGCCTGGCGCGGCGCCAAGTGGGAAAGGGTGGTTTTGAGGCTGAAGGCAGCAGGAAAGCCTGCAGCCCCCAGGTCTGTGGGGCTACGCAAGCGGTTCCCAAAGAGCTTTAGAACAAGGCATAGTTTTCCCTGCTGGCTCTTTGGGCGTGGGACCAATCTCCAGACAGATGGCCATTTTTGTACCTAGCGCGGTGCCAAGTGGGAAAGGGTGGTTTTGAGGCTGAAGGCAGCAGGAAAGCCTGCAGCCCCCAGGTGTTTGGGGCTAAGCAAGCGGTTCCCAAAGAGCTATAGAACAAGGCATAGTTTTCCCTGCTGGCTCTTTGGGCGTGGGACCAGTCTCCAGACAGATGGCCATTTTTGGGCCTGGCGCGGCGCCAAGTGGGAAAGGGTCGTTTTGAGGCTGAAGGCAGCAGGAAAGCCTGCAGCCCTCAGGTCTGTGGGGCTACGCAAGCGGTTCCCAAAGAGCTTTAGAACAAGGCATAGTTTTCCCTGCTGGCTCTTTGGGCGTGGGACCAGTCTCCAGACAGATGGCTATTTTTGTGCCTGGCGCGGCGCCAAGTGGGAAAGGGTGGTTTTGAGGCTGAAGGCAGCAGGAAAGCCTGCAGCCCCCAGGTCTGTGGGGCTACGCAAGCGGTTCCCAAAGAGCTTTAGAACAAGGCATAGTTTTCCCTGCTGGCTCTTTGGGCGTGGGACCAATCTCCAGACAGATGGCCATTTTTGGGCCTGGCGCGGCGCCAAGTGGGAAAGGGTGGTTTTGAGGCTGAAGGCAGCAGGAAAGCCTGCAGCCCCCAGGTCTGTGGGGCTAAGCAAGCGATTCCCAAAGAGCTACAGAACAAGGCATAGTTTTCCCTGCTGGCTCTTTGGGCGTGGGACCAATCTCCAGACAGATGGCCATTTTTGGCTTAGCGCGGCGCAAAGTGGGAAAGGATGGTTTTGAGGCTGAAGGCAGCAGGAAAGCCCGCAGCCCCCAGGTCTGTGGGGCTACGCAAGCGGTTCCCAAAGAGCTTGAGAACAAGGCATAGTTTTCCCTGCTGGCTCTTTGGGCGTGGGACCAATCTCCAGACAGATGGCCATTTTTGGGCCTGGCGCGGCGCCAAGTGGGAAAGGGTGGTTTTGAGGGTGATGGCAGCAGGAAAGCCTGCAGCCCCCAGGTGTGTGGGGCTACGCAAGCGGTTCCCAAAGAGCTTTAGAACAAGGCATAGTTTTCCCTGCTGGCTCTTTGGACGTGGGACCAGTCTCCAGACAGATGGCTATTTTTGTGCCTGGTGCGGCGCCAAGTGGGAAAGGGTGGTTTTGAGGCTGAAGGCAGCAGGAAAGCCTGCAGCCCCCAGGTGTGTGGGGCTACGCAAGCGGTTCCCAAAGAGCTTTAGAACAAGGCATAGTTTTCCCTGCTGGCTCTTTGGGCGTTGGACCAATCTCCAGAGGTATGGCCATTTTTGTTCCTATCGCGGTGCCAAGTGGGAAAGGGTGGTTTTGAGGCTGAAGGCAGCAGGAAAGCCTGCAGCCCCCAGGTGTTTGGGGCTAAGCAAGCGGTTCCCAAAGAGCTATAGAACAAGGCATAGTTTTCCCTGCTGGCTCTTTGGGCGTGGGACCAGTCTCCAGACAGATGGCCATTTTTGTGCCTGGCGCGGCGCCAAGTGGGAAAGGGTGGTTTTGAGGCTGAAGGCAGCAGGAAAGCCTGCAGCCCCCAGGTGTGTGGGGCTACGCAAGCGGTTCCCAAAGAGCTATAGAACAAGGCATAGTTTTCCCTGCTGTCTCTTTGGGCTTGGGACCAATCTCCAGACCGATGGCCATTTTTGTGCCTGGCGCGGCGCCAAGTGGGAAAGGGTGGTTTTGAGGCTGAAGGCAGCAGGAAAGCCTGCAGCCCCCAGGTCTGTGGGGCTACGCAAGCGGTTCCCAAAGAGCTTTAGAACAAGGCATAGTTTTCCCTCCTGGCTCTTTGGGCGTGGGACCAATCTCCAGACAGATGGCCATTTTTGTGTCTGGCGCGGCGCCAAGTGGGAAAGGGTGGTTTTGAGGCTGAAGGCAGCAGGAAAGCCTGCAGCCCCCAGGTCTGTGGGGCTAAGCAAGCGGTTCCCAAAGAGCTTGAGAACAAGGCATAGTTTTCCCTGCTGGCTCTTTGGGCGTGGGACCAATCTCCAGACAGATGGCCATTTTTGGGCCTGGCGCGGCGCCATGTGGGAAAGGGTGGTTTTGAGGCTGAAGGCAGCAGGAAAGCCTGCAGCCCCCAGGTCTGTGGGGCTACTCAAGCGGTTCCCAAAGAGTTTTAGAACAAGGCATAGTTTTCCCTGTTGGCTCTTTGGACGTGGGACCAGTCTCCAGACAGATGGCTATTTTTGTGCCTGGTGCGGCGCCAAGTGGGAAAGGGTGGTTTTGAGGCTGAAGGCAGCAGGAAAGCCTGCAGCCCCCAGGTCTGTGGGGCTACGCAAGCGGTTCCCAAAGAGCTTTAGAACAAGGCATAGTTTTCCCTGCTGGCTCTTTGGGCGTGGGACCAATCTCCAGACAGATGGCCATTTTTGTTCCTAGCGCGGTGCCAAGTGGGAAAGGGTGGTTTTGAGGCTGAAGGCAGCAGGAAAGCCTGCAGCCCCCAGGTGTTTGGGGCTAAGCAAGCGGTTCCCAAAGAGCTATAGAACAAGGCATAGTTTTCCCTGCTGGCTCTTTGGGCGTGGGACCAGTCTCCAGACAGATGGCCATTTTTGGGCCTGGCGCGGCGCCAAGTGGGAAAGGGTCGTTTTGAGGCTGAAGGCAGCAGGAAAGCCTGCAGCCCTCAGGTCTGTGGGGCTACGCAAGCGGTTCCCAAAGAGCTTTAGAACAAGGCATAGTTTTCCCTGCTGGCTCTTTGGGCGTGGGACCAGTCTCCAGACAGATGGCTATTTTTGTGCCTGTCGCGGCGCCAAGTGGGAAAGGGTGGTTTTCAGGCTGAAGGCAGCAGGAAAGCCTGCAGCCCCCAGGTGTGTGGGGCTACGCAAGCGGTTCCCAAAGAGCTTTAGAACAAGGCATAGTTTTCCCTGCTGGCTCTTTGGGCGTGGGACCAATCTCCAGACAGATGGCCATTTTTGGGCCTGGCGTGGCGCCAAGTGGGAAAGGGTGGTTTTGAGGCTGAAGGCAGCAGGAAAGCCTGCAGCCCCCAGGTCTGTGGGGCTAAGCAAGCGGTTCCCAAAGAGCTTTCGAACAAGGCATAGTTTTCCCTGCTGGCTCTTTGGGCGTGGGACCAATCTCCAGACAGATGGCCATTTTTGGCTTAGCGCGGCGCAAAGTGGGAAAGGATGGTTTTGAGGCTGAAGGCAGCAGGAAAGCCCGCAGCCCCCAGGTCTGTGGGGCTACGCAAGCGGTTCCCAAAGAGCTTGAGAACAAGGCATAGTTTTCCCTGCTGGCTCTTTGGGCGTGGGACCAATCTCCAGACAGATGGCCATTTTTGGGCCTGGCGCGGCGCCAAGTGGGAAAGGGTGGTTTTG
Organism: Rissa tridactyla; assembly: GCF_028500815.1. Lineage (NCBI taxonomy): Eukaryota > Metazoa > Chordata > Aves > Charadriiformes > Laridae > Rissa > Rissa tridactyla. Next base: position 377,722 of record NW_026529362.1, read on the forward strand.
AGGGTGACGGCAGCAGGAAAGCCTGCAGCCCCCAGGTGTGTGGGGCTACGCAAGCGGTTCCCAAAGAGCTTTAGAACAAGGCATAGTTTTCCCTGCTGGCTCTTTGGACGTGGGACCAGTCTCCAGACAGATGGCTATTTTTGTGCCTGGTTCGGCGCCAAGTGGGAAAGGGTGGTTTTGAGGCTGAAGGCAGCAGGAAAGCCTGCAGCCCCCAGGTCTGTGGGGCTACGCAAGCGGTTCCCAAAGAGCTTTAGAACAAGGTATAGTTTTCCCTGCTGGCTCTTTGGGCGTTGGACCAATCTCCAGACAGATGGCCATTTTTGGGCCTGGCGCGGCGCCAAGTGGGAAAGGGTGCTTTTGAGGCTGAAGGCAGCAGGAAAGCCTGCAGCCCCCAGGTCTGTGGGGCTACGCAAGCGGTTCCCAAAGAGCTTTAGAACAAGGCATAGTTTTCCCTGCTGGCTCTTTGGGCGTGGGACCAATCTCCAGACAGATGGCCATTTCTGTGCCTGGCGCGGCGCCAAGTGGGAAAGGGTGGTTTTGAGGCTGAAGGCAGCAGGAAAGCCTGCAGCCCCCAGGTGTGTGGGGCTACGCAAGCGGTTCCCAAAGAGCTTTAGAACAAGGCATAGTTTTCCCTGCTGGCTCTTTGGGCGTGGGACCAGTCTCCAGACAGATGGCCATTTTTGTGCCTGGCGCGGCGCCAAGTGGGAAAGGGTGGTTTTGAGGCTGAAGGCAGCAGGAAAGCCTGCAGCCCCCAGGTGTGTGGGGCTACGCAAGCGGTTCCCAAAGAGCTTTAGAACAAGGCATAGTTTTCCCTGCTGGCTCTTTGGACGTGGGACCAGTCTCCAGACAGATGGCCATTTTTGTGCCTGGCGCGGCGCCAAGTGGGAAAGGGTGGTTTTGAGGCTGAAGGCAGCAGGAAAGCCTGCAGCCCCCAGGTCTGTGGGGCTAAGCAAGCGGTTCCCAAAGAGCTTTCGAACAAGGCATAGTTTTCCCTGCTGGCTCTTTGGGCGTGAGACCAATCTCCAGACCGATGGCCATTTTTGGCTTAGCGTGTCGCCAAGTGGGAAAGGATGGTTTTGAGGCTGAAGGCAGCAGGAAAGCCCGCAGCCCCCAGGTCTGTGGGGCTACGCAAGCGGTTCCCAAAGAGCTTGAGAACAAGGCATAGTTTTCCCTGCTGGCTCTTTGGGCGTGGGACCAATCTCCAGACAGATGGCCATTTTTGGGCCTGGCGCGGCGCCAAGTGGGAAAGGGTGGTTTTGAGGCTGAAGGCAGCAGGAAAGCCTGCAGCCCCCAGGTCTGTGGGGCTACTCAAGCGGTTCCCAAAGAGCTTTAGAACAAGGCATAGTTTTCCCTGCTGGCTCTTTGGACGTGGGACCAGTCTCCAGACATATGGCTATTTTTGTGCCTGGTGCGGCGCCAAGTGGGAAAGGGTGGTTCTGAGGCTGAAGGCAGCAGGAAAGCCTGCAGCCCCCAGGTCTGTGGGGCTACGCAAGCGGTTCCCAAAGAGCTTTAGAACAAGGCATAGTTTTCCCTGCTGGCTCTTTGGGCGTGGGACCAATCTCCAGAGGTATGGCCATTTTTGTTCCTAGCGCGGCGCCAAGTGGGAAAGGGTCGTTTTGAGGCTGAAGGCAGCAGGAAAGCCTGCAGCCCCCAGGTGTGTGGGGCTACGCAAGCGGTTCCCAAAGAGCTTTAGAACAAGGCATAGTTTTCCCTGCTGGCTCTTTGGGCGTTGGACCAATCTCCAGAGAGTTGGCCATTTTTGGGCTTAGCGCGGTGCCAAGTGGGAAAGGGTGGTTTTGAGGCTGAAGGCAGCAGGAAAGCCTGCAGCCCCCACGTGTGTGGGGCTACGCAAGCGGTTCCCAAAGAGCTTTAGAACAAGGCATAATTTTCCCTACTGGCTCTTTGGGCATTGGACCAATCTCCAGACAGTTGGCCATTTTTGGGCCTGGCGCGGCGCCAAGTGGGAAAGGGTGGTTTTGAGGGTGACGGCAGCAGGAAAGCCTGCAGCCCCCAGGTGTGTGGGGCTACGCAAGCGGTTCCCAAAGAGCTTTAGAACAAGGCATAGTTTTCCCTGCTGGCTCTTTGGGCGTGGGACCAATCTCCAGACAGATGGCCATTTTTGTGCCTAGCGCGGCGCCAAGTGGGAAAGGGTGGTTTTGAGGCTGAAGGCAGCAGGAAAGCCTGCAGCCCCCAGGTGTGTGGGGCTACGCAAGCGGTTCCGAAAGAGCTTTAGAACAAGGCATAGTTTTCCCTGCTGGCTCTTTGGGCGTGGGACCAATCTCCAGACAGATGGCCATTTTTGGGCCTGGCGCGGCGCCAAGTGGGAAAGGGTGGTTTTGAGGCTGAAGGCAGCAGGAAAGCCTGCAGCCCCCAGGTCTGTGGGGCTACGCAAGCGGTTCCCAAAGAGCTTTAGAACAAGGCATAGTTTTCCCTGCTGGCTCTTTGGGCGTGGGACCAATCTCCAGACAGATGGCCATTTTTGTTCCTAGCGCGGTGCCAAGTGGGAAAGGGTGGTTTTGAGGCTGAAGGCAGCAGGAAAGCCTGCAGCCCCCAGGTGTTTGGGGCTAAGCAAGCGGTTCCCAAAGAGCTTTAGAACAAGGCATAGTTTTCCCTGCTGGCTCTTTGGGCGTGGGACCAATCTCCAGACAGATGGCCATTTTTGTGCCTGGCGCGGCGCCAAGTGGGAAAGGGTGGTTTTGAGGCTGAAGGCAGCAGGAAAGCCTGCAGCCCCCAGGTCTGTGGGGCTACGCAAGCGGTTCCCAAAGAGCTTTAGAACAAGGCATAGTTTTCCCTGCTGTCTCTTTGGGCATGGGACCAGTCTCCAGACAGATGGCCATTTCTGTGTCTGGCGCGGCGCCAAGTGGGAAAGGGTGGTTTTGATGCTGAAGGCAGCAGGAAAGCCTGTAGCCCCCAGGTGTGTGGGGCTACGCAAGCGGTTCCCAAAGAGCTTCAGAACAACGCATATTTTTCCCTGTTGGATCTTTGGGCGTGGGACCAATCTCGAGAGATATGGCCATTTTTGTGCCTAGCGCGGCGCCAAGTGGGAAAGGGTGGTTTTGAGGCTGAAGGCAGCAGGAAAGCCTGCAGCCCCCAGGTCTGTGGGGCTACGCAATCGGTTCCGAAAGAGCTTTAGAACAAGGCATAGTTTTCCCTGCTGGCTCTTTGGGCGTGGGACCAATCTCCAGACAGATGGCCATTTTTGGGCCTGGCGTGACGCCAAGTGGGAAAGGGTGGTTTTGAGGCTGAAGGCAGCAGGAAAGCCTGCAGCCCCCAGGTTTGTGGGGCTATGCAAGCGGTTCCCAAAGAGCTTTAGAACAAGGCATAGTTTTCCCTGCTGGCTCTTTGGGCGTGGGACCAGTCTCCAGACATATGGCCATTTTTGGGCCTGGCACGGTGCCAAGTGGGAAAGGGTGGTTTTGAGGCTGAAGGCAGCAGGAAAGCCTGCAGCCCCCAGGTCTGTGGGGCTATGCAAGCGGTTCCCAAGGAGCTTTAGAACAAGGCATAGTTTTCCCTGCTGGCTCTTTGTGCATGGGACCAGTCTCCAGACAGATGGCCATTTTTGGGCCTGGCGCGGCGCCAAGTGGGAAAGGGTGATTTTGAGGCTGAAGGCAGCAGGAAAGCCTGCAGCCCCCAGGTCTGTGGGGCTAAGCAAGCGGTTCCCAAAGAGCTTTAGAACAAGGCATAGTTTTCCCTGCTGGCTCTTTGGGCGTGGGACCATTCCCCAGGGATGTGGCCATTTTTCTGCCTGGCACAGCACCAAGTGGGAAAGGGTGGTTTTGAGGCTGAAGGCAGCAGGAAAGCCTGCAGCCCCCAGGTCTGTGGGGCTACTCAAGCGGTTCCCAAAGAGCTTTAGAACAAGGCATAGTTTTCCCTGCTGGCTCTTTGGACGTGGGACCAGTCTCCAGACAGATGGCTATTTTTGTGCCTGGTGCGGCGCCAAGTGGGAAAGGGTGGTTTTGAGGCTGAAGGCAGCAGGAAAGCCTGCAGCCCCCAGGTGTGTGGGGCTACGCAAGCGGTTCCCAAAGAGCTTTAGAACAAGGCATAGTTTTCCCTGCTGGCTCTTTGGGCGTGGGACCAATCTCCAGACAGATGGCCATTTTTGTTCCTAGCGCGGTGCCAAGTGGGAAAGGGTAGTTTTGAGGCTGAAGGCAGCAGGAAAGCCTGCAGCCCCCAGGTGTTTGGGGCTAAGCAAGCGGTTCCCAAAGAGCTATAGAACAAGGCATAGTTTTCCCTGCTGGCTCTTTGGGCGTGGGACCAGTCTCCAGACAGATGGCCATTTTTGTGCCTGGCGCGGCGCCAAGTGGGAAAGGGTGGTTTTGAGGCTGAAGGCAGCAGGAAAGCCTGCAGCCCCCAGGTGTGTGGGGCTACACAAGTGGTTCCCAAAGAGCTTTAGAACAAGGCATAGTTTTCCCTGCTGGCTCTTTGGGCATTGGACCAATCTCCAGACAGATGGCCATTTTTGGGCCTGGCGCGGTGCCAAGTGGGAAAGGGTGCTTTTGAGGCTGAAGGCAGCAGGAAAGCCTGCAGCCCCCAGGTCTGTGGGGCTACGCAAGCGGTTCCCAAAGAGCTTGAGAACAAGGCATAGTTTTCCCTGCTGGCTCTTTGGGCGTGGGACCAATCTCCAGACAGATGGCCATTTCTGTGCCTGGCGCGGCGCCAAGTGGGAAAGGGTGGTTTTGAGGCTGAAGGCAGCAGGAAAGCCCGCAGCCCCCAGGTCTGTGGGGCTACGCAAGCGGTTCCCAAAGAGCTTGAGAACAAGGCATAGTTTTCCCTGCTGGCTCTTTGGGCGTGGGACCAGTCTCCAGACAGATGGCCATTTTTGTGCCTGGCGCGGCGCCAAGTGGGAAAGGGTGGTTTTCAGGCTGAAGGCAGCAGGAAAGCCTGCAGCCCCCAGGTCTGTGGGGCTACGCAAGCGGTTCCCAAAGAGCTTTAGAACAAGGCATAGTTTTCCCTGCTGGCTCTTTGGGTGTGGGACCAATCTCCAGACAGATGGCCATTTTTGGGCCTGGCGCAGCGCCAAGTGGGAAAGGGTGGTTTTGAGGCTGAAGGCAGCAGGAAAGCCTGCAGCCCCCAGGTCTGTGGGGCTAAGCAAGCGGTTCCCAAAGAGCTTTCGAACAAGGCATAGTTTTCCCTGCTGGCTCTTTGGGCGTGGGACCAATCTCCAGACCGATGGCCATTTTTGGCTTAGTGTGGTGCCAAGTGGGAAAGGGTGGTTTTGAGGCTGAAGGCAGCAGGAAAGCCTGCAGCCCCCAGGTGTGTGGGGCTACGCAAGCGGTTCCCAAAGAGCTTTAGAACAAGGCAGAGTTTTCCCTGCTGGCTCTTTGGGCTTAAGACCAATCTCCAGACCGATGGCCATTTCTGTGCCTGGCGCGGCGCCAAGTGGGAAAGGGTGGTTTTGAGGCTGAAGGCAGCAGGAAAGCCTGCAGCCCCCAGGTCTGCGGGGCTACGCAAGCGGTTCCCAAAGAGCTTTAGAACAAGGCATAGTTTTCCCTCCTGGCTCTTTGGGCGTGGGACCAATCTCCAGACAGATGGCCATTTTTGTGCCTGGCGCGGCGCCAAGTGGGAAAGGGTGGTTTTCAGGCTGAAGGCAGCAGGAAAGCCTGCAGCCCCCCAGGTGTGTGGGGCTACGCAAGCGGTTCCCAAAGAGCTTTAGAACAAGGCATAGTTTTCCCTGCTGGCTCTTTGGGCGTGGGACCAATCTCCAGACCGATGGCCATTTTTGGCTTATCGCGGCGCCAAGTGGGAAAGGATGGTTTTGAGGCTGAAGGCAGCAGGAAAGCCCGCAGCCCCCAGGTCTGTGGGGCTACGCAAGCGGTTCCCAAAGAGCTTGAGAACAAGGCATAGTTTTCCCTGCTGGCTCTTTGGGCGTGGGACCAATCTCCAGAGAGTTGGCCATTTTTGGGCTTAGCGCGGTGCCAAGTGGGAAAGGGTGGTTTTGAGGCTGAAGGCAGCAGGAAAGCTTGCAGCCCCCAGGTGTGTGGGGCTACGCAAGCGGTTCCCAAAGAGCTTTAGAACAAGGCATAGTTTTCCCTGCTGGCTCTTTGGGCGTGGGACCAATCTCCAGAGGTATGGCCATTTTTGTTCCTAGCGCGGCGCCAAGTGGGAAAGGGTGGTTTTGAGGCTGAAGGCAGCAGGAAAGCCTGCAGCCCCCAGGTGTGTGGGGCTACGCAAGCGGTTCCCAAAGAGCTTTAGAACAAGGCATAGTTTTCCCTGCTGGCTCTTTGGGCGTTGGACCAATCTCCAGAGAGTTGGCCATTTTTGGGCTTAGCGCGGTGCCAAGTGGGAAAGGGTGGTTTTGAGGCTGAAGGCAGCAGGAAAGCCTGCAGCCCCCAGGTGTGTGGGGCTACGCAAGCGGTTCCCAAAGAGCTTTAGAACAAGGCATAATTTTCCCTACTGGCTCTTTGGGCATTGGACCAATCTCCAGACAGTTAGCCATTTTTGGGCCTGGCGCGGCGCCAAGTGGGAAAGGGTGGTTTTGAGACTGAAGGCAGCAGGAAAGCCTGCAGCCCCCAGGTGTGTGGGGCTACGCAAGCGGTTCCCAAAGAGCTTTAGAACAAGGCATAGTTTTCCCTGCTGGCTCTTTGGGCGTGGGACCAATCTCCAGACAGATGGCCATTTTTGTGCCTAGCGCGGCGCCAAGTGGGAAAGGGTGGTTTTGAGGCTGAAGGCAGCAGGAAAGCCTGCAGCCCCCAGGTGTGTGGGGCTACGCAAGCGGTTCCCAAAGAGCTTTAGAACAAGGCATAGTTTTCCCTGCTGGCTCTTTGGGCGTGGGACCAATCTCCAGACAGATGGCCATTTTTGGGCCTGGCGCGGCGCCAAGTGGGAAAGGGTGATTTTGAGGCTGAAGGCAGCAGGAAAGCCTGCAGCCCCCAGGTCTGTGGGGCTACTCAAGCGGTTCCCAAAGAGCTTTCGAACAAGGCATAGTTTTCCCTGCTGGCTCTTTGGGCGTGGGACCATTCCCCAGGGATGTGGCCATTTTTCTGCCTGGCACAGCACCAAGTGGGAAAGGGTGGTTTTGAGGCTGAAGGCAGCAGGAAAGCCTGCAGCCCCCAGGTCTGTGGGGCTATGCAAGCGGTTCCCAAAGAGCTTGAGAACAAGGCATAGTTTTCCCTGCTGGCTCTTTGGGCGTGGGACCAGTCTCCAGACATATGGCCATTTTTGGGCCTAGAGCGGCGCCAAGTGGGAAAGGGTGGTTTTGAGGCTGAAGGCAGCAGGAAAGCCTGCAGCCCACAGGTCTGTTTGGCTACGCAACTAGATATCTTTGTGCTCTAAATCTCCCAACAGCCAAATGTAATAGCAGCAAACATCTTGCTCTATGTACCACATCCAGAGTTCCAAGAGAGAGCTAGCTTTCCCTGTCTTTGAGTACTGTTTTCACTGTCCCGGTTACGTCTTTGCTAACATTCTCTCAAGAGAGTTGAGCTCAAAAGCAAAGCACCTATCAAGACATATCTCCACATCGAAACTGCCAGCAGGGAAAGGTGGGGACTGTTCTTGGACTCGATAGGAACTGCTTCAAGTCACCTAATTATGTCTCTGCCTACTCTCGCCATAGAGCTAGGCGGAAAACCAACAAATAACAACAGGGAAAGAGCCTGGAGGGAATTGTAGGGCTTGTTTCTCAGTGTCTCCAATAACGGCATTCAGTGTGCCACCAACTTTTTCTTCTACACCCTCGAGGAGTTCTCCTCAAAATCCATAAAGGTCTTGTTATACGTAAAACAACCAAAGGGCCAAAAGTGAATTGTATAGCTGTTCTCAGTATCTCTGAGAATTGCTCTGATTATCCGTGTGACCTCTTTGCTAAGACTCTCCAGAGAGCCGTCCTCAAAACCAACACACATCTTGACATATCTCCCACACTGATCGCAGTGTCTCTCCAGGAACGGCATTCAGTGAGCCAGGAACTTTTCTGCCTACACTGTCCACTGAGTTGTCCTCAAAACCGATATATATCCTGCTATATCTACTACATGGAAAGTGCCAAGAGAATAATGTAGAGCTTGCTCTCCCTGTCTTTGAGTACTGCTTTCTACTCTCCCGATTACCGCTTTGCTAACATTCTCTTCAGAGCTGCAGTGAAACCAGGAACCATGTGGAGAGGGCACCCACACTGAAAATGTCTGGAAGGAACGTTGGGGCTTCTTCTCAGTGTCTCTGATGTCAGGTTTTACTGTCCCGGGAAAGTCTCTGCTAACACGCTGCAGAGCGCAGTGCCCAATATACAGAAACGTCTTGCGGTATCTCCTACAGGGAAAGTGCCAGGAGGGAATTGTGGAGTTTGGTCTCAGTGTCTCTGAGAATTGCTCTGATTATCCGTGTGACCTCTTTGCTAAGACTCTCCAGAGAGCCTTCCTCAAAACCAACACACATCTTGACATATCTCCCACACTGATCGCAGTGTCTCCAGGAACGGCATTCAGTGAGCCAGGAACTTTTCTGCCTACACTCTCTGGGGACGGTTCCTCAAAACCAATATACATCCTGCTATATCTCCCACATGGAAAATGCCAGGAGGGAGAAGTGGGGATTATGTTTAGACTTTCTCAGAACTGCTTCAAATCAACTGGATATCTTTGTGCTGTAAATCTCCCAATAGCCAAATGTAAAAGCAGCAAACATCTCGCTGTATGTCCCACATCCAAAGTGCCAAGAGAGAGCTTGTTCTCCCTGTCTTTGAGTACTGCTTTCTACTCTCCCAGTTACCTCTTTGCTAACGTTCTCTCGAGAGAGTTGTGCTCCAAACCAAAGCACATCTTGACATATATCCCACATGGAAAGTGCTATTAGGCAATTGTAGGATTTGATCGCAGTGTCTCTCCAGGAACGGCATTCAGTGAGCCAGGAACTTTTCTGCCTACACTGTCCACTGAGTTGTCCTCAAAACCGATATATATCCTGCTATATCTACTACATGGAAAGTGCCAAGAGAATAATGTAGAGCTTGCTCTCCCTGTCTTTGAGTACTGCTTTCTACTCTCCAGATTACCTCTTTGCTAACATTCTCTTCAGAGCTGCAGTGAAACCAGGAACCATGTGGAGAAGGCACCCACACTGAAAATGACTAGAAGGAACGTTGGGGCTTCTTCTCAGTGTCTCTGGTGTCAGGTTTTACTGTCCCGGGAAAGTCTCTGCTAACACGCTGCAGAGCGCAGTGCCCAATATACAGAAACGTCTTGCGGTATCTCCTACAGGGAAAGTGCCAGGAGGGAATTGTGGAGTTTGGTCTCAGTGTCTCTGAGAATTGCTCTGATTATCCGTGTGACCTCTTTGCTAAGACTCTCCAGAGAGCCTTCCTCAAAACCAACACACATCTTGACATATCTCCCACACTGATCGCAGTGTCTCCAGGAACGGCATTCAGTGAGCCAGGAACTTTTCTGCCTACACTGTCCACTGAGTTGTCCTCAAAACCGATATATGTCCTGCTATATCTACTACATGGAAAGTGCCAAGAGAATAATGTAGAGCTTGCTCTCCCTGTCTTTGAGTACTGCTTTCTACTCTCCCGATTACCTCTTTGCTAACATCCTCTTCAGAGCTGCAGTGAAACCAGGAACCATGTGGAGAGGGCACCCACACTGAAAATGTCTGGAAGGAACGTTGGGGCTTCTTCTCAGTGTCTCTGATGTCAGGTTTTACTGTCCCGGGAAAGTCTCTGCTAACACGCTGCAGAGCGCAGTGCCCAATATACAGAAACGTCTTGCGGTATCTCCTACAGGGAAAGTGCCAGGAGGGAATTGTGGAGTTTGGTCTCAGTGTCTCTGAGAATTGCTCTGATTATCCGTGTGACCTCTTTGCTAAGACTCTCCAGAGAGCCTTCCTCAAAACCAACACACATCTTGACATATCTCCCACACTGATCGCAGTGTCTCCAGGAACGGCATTCAGTGAGCCAGGAACTTTTCTGCCTACACTGTCCACTGAGTTGTCCTCAAAACCGATATATGTCCTGCTATATCTACTACATGGAAAGTGCCAAGAGAATAATGTAGAGCTTGCTCTCCCTGTCTTTGAGTACTGCTTTCTACTCTCCCGATTACCTCTTTGCTAACATCCTCTTCAGAGCTGCAGTGAAACCAGGAACCATGTGGAGAGGGCACCCACACTGAAAATGTCTGGAAGGAACGTTGGGGCTTCTTCTCAGTGTCTCTGATGTCAGGTTTTACTGTCCCGGGAAAGTCTCTGCTAACACGCTGCAGAGCGCAGTGCCCAATATACAGAAACGTCTTGCGGTATCTCCTACAGGGAAAGTGCCAGGAGGGAATTGTGGAGTTTGGTCTCAGTGTCTCTGAGAATTGCTCTGATTATCCGTGTGACCTCTTTGCTAAGACTCTCCAGAGAGCCTTCCTCAAAACCAACACACATCTTGACATATCTCCCACACTGATCGCAGTGTCTCCAGGAACGGCATTCAGTGAGCCAGGAACTTTTCTGCCTACACTGTCCACTGAGTTGTCCTCAAAACCGATATATATCCTGCTATATCTACTACATGGAAAGTGCCAAGAGAATAATGTAGAGCTTGCTCTCCCTGTCTTTGAGTACTGCTTTCTACTCTCCCGGTTACCTCTTTGCTAACATTCTCTTCAGAGCTGCAGTGAAACCAGGAACCATGTGGAGAAGGCACCCACACTGAAAATGTCTGGAAGGAACGTTGGGGCTTCTTCTCAGTGTCTCTGATGTCAGGTTTTACTGTCCCGGGAAAGTCTCTGCTAACACGCTGCAGAGCGCCGTGCCCAATATACAGAAACGTCTTGCGGTATCTCCTACAGGGAAAGTGCCAGGAGGGAATTGTGGAGTTTGGTCTCAGTGTCTCTGAGAATTGCTCTGATTATCCGTGTGACCTCTTTGCTAAGACTCTCCAGAGAGCCTTCCTCAAAAGCAACACACATCTTGACATATCTCCCACACTGATCGCAGTGTCTCCAGGAACGGCATTCAGTGAGCCAGGAACTTTTCTGCCTACACTGTCTGGGGACGGTTCCTCGAAACCAATATACATCCTGCTATATCTCCCACATGGAAAATGCCAGGAGGGAGAAGTGGGCATTATGTTTAGACTTTCTCAGAACTGCTTCAAATCAACTGGATATCTTTGTGCTGTAAATCTCCCAATAGCCAAATGTAAAAGCAGCAAATATCTCGCTGTATGTCCCACATCCAAAGTGCCAAGAGAGAGCTTGCTCTCCCTGTCTTTGAGTACTCTTTTCACTGTCCCGATTACCTCTTTGCTAACATTCTCTTCAGAGCTGCAGTGAAACCAGGAACCATGTGGAGAAGGCACCCACACTGAAAATGACTGGAAGGAACGTTGGGGCTTCTTCTCAGTGTCTCTGATGTCAGGTTTTACTGTCCCGGGAAAGTCTCTGCTAACACGCTGCAGAGCGCCGTGCCCAATATACAGAAACGTCTTGCGGTATCTCCTACAGGGAAAGTGCCAGGAGGGAATTGTGGAGTTTGGTCTCAGTGTCTCTGAGAATTGCTCTGATTACCCGTGTGACCTCTTTGCTAAGTCTCTCCAGAGAGCCGTCCTCAAAACCAACACACATCTTGACATATCTCCCACATTGATCGCAGTGTCTCTCCAGGAACGGCATTCAGTGAGCCAGGAACTTTTCTGCCTACACTGTCTGGGGACGGTTCCTCAAAACCAATATACATCCTGCTATATCTTCCACATGGAAAATGCCAGGAGGGAGAAGTGGGGATTATGTTTAGACTTTCTCAGAACTACTTCAAATCAACTAGATATGTTTGTGCTGTAAATCTCCCAGCAGCCAAACATAAAAGCAGCAAGGGCCTGGCGCGGCGCCAAGTGGGAAAGGGTGGTTTTTGAGGCTGAAGGCAGCAGGAAAGCCTGCAGCCCCCAGGTGTGTGGGGCTATGCAAGCGGTTCCAAAAGAGCTATAGAACAAGGCATAGTTTTCCCTGCTGTCTCTTTGGGCTTGGGACCAATCTCCAGACCGATGGCCATTTCTGTGCCTGGCGCGGCGCCAAGTGGGAAAGGGTGGTTTTGAGGCTGAAGGCAGCAGGAAAGCCTGCAGCCCCCAGGTCTGTGGGGCTACGCAAGCGGTTCCGAAAGAGCTTTAGAACAAGGCATAGTTTTCCCTCCTGGCTCTTTGGGCGTGGGACCAATCTCCAGACAGATGGCCATTTTTGTGCCTGGCGCGGCGCCAAGTGGGAAAGGGTGGTTTTCAGGCTGAAGGCAGCAGGAAAGCCTGCAGCCCCCAGGTCTGTGGGGCTATGCAAGCGGTTCCCAAGGAGCTTTAGAACAAGGCATAGTTTTCCCTGCTGGCTCTTTGTGCATGGGACCAGTCTCCAGACAGATGGCCATTTTTGGGCCTGGCGCGGCGCCAAGTGGGAAAGGGTGATTTTGAGGCTGAAGGCAGCAGGAAAGCCTGCAGCCCCCAGGTCTGTGGGGCTAAGCAAGCGGTTCCCAAAGAGCTTTAGAACAAGGCATAGTTTTCCCTGCTGGCTCTTTGGGCGTGGGACCAATCTCCAGACAGATGGCCATTTCTGTGCCTGGCGCGGCGCCAAGTGGGAAAGGGTGGTTTTGAGGCTGAAGGCAGCAGGAAAGCCTGCAGCCCCCAGGTCTGTGGGGCTACGCAAGCGGTTCCCAAAGAGCTTGAGAACAAGGCATAGTTTTCCCTGCTGGCTCTTTGGGCGTGGGACCAATCTCCAGACAGATGGCCATTTCTGTGCCTGGCGCGGCGCCAAGTGGGAAAGGGTGGTTTTGAGGCTGAAGGCAGCAGGAAAGCCTGCAGCCCCCAGGTGTGTGGGGCTACGCAAGCGGTTCCCAAAGAGCTTTAGAACAAGGCATAGTTTTCCCTGCTGGCTCTTTGGGCGTGGGACCAATCTCCAGACAGATGGCCATTTTTGTTCCTAGCGCGGCGCCAAGTGGGAAAGGGTGGTTTTGAGGCTGAAGGCAGCAGGAAAGCCTGCAGCCCCCAGGTGTGTGGGGCTACGCAAGCGGTTCCCAAAGAGCTTTAGAACAAGGCATAGTTTTCCCTGCTGGCTCTTTGGGCGTGGGACCAATCTCCAGACAGATGGCCATTTTTGTGCCTAGCGCGGCGCCAAGTGGGAAAGGGTGGTTTTGAGGCTGAAGGCAGCAGGAAAGCCTGCAGCCCCCAGGTCTGTGGGGCTACACAAGTGGTTCCCAAAGAGCTTTAGAACAAGGCATAGTTTTCCCTGCTGGCTCTTTGGGCATTGGACCAATCTCCAGACAGATGGCCATTTTTGGGCCTGGCGCGGTGCCAAGTGGGAAAGGGTGCTTTTGAGGCTGAAGGCAGCAGGAAAGCCTGCAGCCCCCAGGTGTGTGGGGCTACGCAAGCGGTTCCCAAAGAGCTTTAGAACAAGGCATAGTTTTCCCTGCTGGCTCTTTGGGCGTGGGACCAATCTCCAGACAGATGGCCATTTCTGTGCCTGGCGCGGCGCCAAGTGGGAAAGGGTGGTTTTGAGGCTGAAGGCAGCAGGAAAGCCTGCAGCCCCCAGGTCTGTGGGGCTACGCAAGCGGTTCCCAAAGAGCTTGAGAACAAGGCATAGTTTTCCCTGCTGGCTCTTTGGGCGTGGGACCAATCTCCAGAGAGTTGGCCATTTTTGTGCCTGGCGCGGTGCCAAGTGGGAAAGGGTGGTTTTGAGGCTGAAGGCAGCAGGAAAGCCTGCAGCCCCCAGGTGTGTGGGGCTACGCAAGCGGTTCCCAAAGAGCTTTAGAACAAGGCATAGTTTTCCCTGCTGGCTCTTTGGGCGTGGGACCAATCTCCAGACAGATGGCCATTTTTGTTCCTAGCGCGGTGCCAAGTGGGAAAGGGTAGTTTTGAGGCTGAAGGCAGCAGGAAAGCCTGCAGCCCCCAGGTGTTTGGGGCTAAGCAAGCGGTTCCCAAAGAGCTATAGAACAAGGCATAGTTTTCCCTGCTGGCTCTTTGGGCGTGGGACCAGTCTCCAGACAGATGGCTATTTTTGTGCCTGGCGCGGCGCCAAGTGGGAAAGGGTGGTTTTGAGGCTGAAGGCAGCAGGAAAGCCTGCAGCCCCCAGGTGTGTGGGGCTACACAAGTGGTTCCCAAAGAGCTTTAGAACAAGGCATAGTTTTCCCTGCTGGCTCTTTGGGCATTGGACCAATCTCCAGACAGATGGCCATTTTTGGGCCTGGCGCGGTGCCAAGTGGGAAAGGGTGCTTTTGAGGCTGAAGGCAGCAGGAAAGCCTGCAGCCCCCAGGTGTGTGGGGCTACGCAAGCGGTTCCCAAAGAGCTTTAGAACAAGGCATAGTTTTCCCTGCTGGCTCTTTGGGCGTGGGACCAATCTCCAGACAGATGGCCATTTCTGTGCCTGGCGCGGCGCCAAGTGGGAAAGGGTGGTTTTGAGGCTGAAGGCAGCAGGAAAGCCTGCAGCCCCCAGGTCTGTGGGGCTACGCAAGCGGTTCCCAAAGAGCTTTAGAACAAGGCATAGTTTTCCCTGCTGGCTCTTTGGGCGTGGGACCAATCTCCAGACAGATGGCCATTTTTGGGCCTGGCGCGGCGCCAAGTGGGAAAGGGTGGTTTTGAGGCTGAAGGCAGCAGGAAAGCCTGCAGCCCCCAGGTCTGTGGGGCTAAGCAAGCGGTTCCCAAAGAGCTTTCGAACAAGGCATAGTTTTCCCTGCTGGCTCTTTGGGCGTGGGACCAATCTCCAGACCGATGGCCATTTTTGGCTTAGCGCGGCGCCAAGTGGGAAAGGATGGTTTTGAGGCTGAAGGCAGCAGGAAAGCCCGCAGCCCCCAGGTCTGTGGGGCTACGCAAGCGGTTCCCAAAGAGCTTGAGAACAAGGCATAGTTTTCCCTGCTGGCTCTTTGGGCGTGGGACCAATCTCCAGAGAGTTGGCCATTTTTGGGCTTAGCGCGGCGCCATGTGGGAAAGGGTGGTTTTGAGGCTGAAGGCAGCAGGAAAGCCTGCAGCCCCCAGGTGTGTGGGGCTACGCAAGCGGTTCCCAAAGAGCTATAGAACAAGGCATAGTTTTCCCTGCTGGCTCTTTGGGCGTGGGACCAATCTCCAGAGGTATGGCCATTTTTGTTCCTAGCGCGGCGCCAAGTGGGAAAGGGTGGTTTTGAGGCTGAAGGCAGCAGGAAAGCCTGCAGCCCCCAGGTGTGTGGGGCTACGCAAGCGGTTCCCAAAGAGCTTTAGAACAAGGCATAGTTTTCCCTGCTGGCTCTTTGGGCGTTGGACCAATCTCCAGAGAGTTGGCCATTTTTGGGCTTAGCGCGGTGCCAAGTGGGAAAGGGTGGTTTTGAGGCTGAAGGCAGCAGGAAAGCCTGCAGCCCCCAGGTCTGTGGGGCTACGCAAGCGGTTCCCAAAGAGCTTTAGAACAAGGCAGAGTTTTCCCTGCTGGCTCTTTGGGCTTGGGACCAATCTCCAGACCGATGGCCATTTCTGTGCCTGGCGCGGCGCCAAGTGGGAAAGGGTGGTTTTGAGGCTGAAGGCAGCAGGAAAGCCTGCAGCCCCCAGGTCTGCGGGGCTACGCAAGCGGTTCCCAAAGAGCTTTAGAACAAGGCACAGTTTTCCCTGCTGGCTCTTTGGGCGTGGGACCAGTCTCCAGACAGATGGCCATTTTTGTGCCTGGCGCGGCGCCAAGTGGGAAAGGGTGGTTTTCAGGCTGAAGGCAGCAGGAAAGCCTGCAGCCCCCAGGTGTGTGGGGCTACGCAAGCGGTTCCCAAAGAGCTTTAGAACAAGGCATAGTTTTCCCTGCTGGCTCTTTGGGCGTGGGACCAGTCTCCAGACAGATGGCCATTTTTGTGCCTGGCGCGGCGCCAAGTGGGAAAGGGTGGTTTTGAGGCTGAAGGCAGCAGGAAAGCCTGCAGCCCCCAGGTGTGTGGGGCTATGCAAGCGGTTCCCAAAGAGCTTTAGAACAAGGCATAGTTTTCCCTGCTGGCTCTTTGGGCGTGGGACCAATCTCCAGACAGATGGCCATTTTTGGGCCTGGCGCGGCGCCAAGTGGGAAAGGGTGGTTTTGAGGCTGAAGGCAGCAGGAAAGCCTGCAGCCCCCAGGTCTGTGGGGCTAAGCAAGCGGTTCCCAAAGAGCTTTCGAACAAGGCATAGTTTTCCCTGCTGGCTCTTTGGGCGTGGGACCAATCTCCAGACCGATGGCCATTTTTGGCTTAGCGCGGCGCCAAGTGGGAAAGGATGGTTTTGAGGCTGAAGGCAGCAGGAAAGCCCGCAGCCCCCAGGTCTGTGGGGCTACGCAAGCGGTTCCCAAAGAGCTTGAGAACAAGGCATAGTTTTCCCTGCTGGCTCTTTGGGCGTGGGACCAATCTCCAGAGAGTTGGCCATTTTTGGGCTTAGCGCGGCGCCATGTGGGAAAGGGTGGTTTTGAGGCTGAAGGCAGCAGGAAAGCCTGCAGCCCCCAGGTGTGTGGGGCTACGCAAGCGGTTCCCAAAGAGCTATAGAACAAGGCATAGTTTTCCCTGCTGGCTCTTTGGGCGTGGGACCAATCTCCAGAGGTATGGCCATTTTTGTTCCTAGCGCGGCGCCAAGTGGGAAAGGGTGGTTTTGAGGCTGAAGGCAGCAGGAAAGCCTGCAGCCCCCAGGTGTGTGGGGCTACGCAAGCGGTTCCCAAAGAGCTTTAGAACAAGGCATAGTTTTCCCTGCTGGCTCTTTGGGCGTTGGACCAATCTCCAGAGAGTTGGCCATTTTTGGGCTTAGCGCGGTGCCAAGTGGGAAAGGGTGGTTTTGAGGCTGAAGGCAGCAGGAAAGCCTGCAGCCCCCAGGTCTGTGGGGCTACGCAAGCGGTTCCCAAAGAGCTTTAGAACAAGGCATAATTTTCCCTACTGGCTCTTTGGGCTTGGGACCAATCTCCAGACAGTTGGCCATTTTTGGGCCTGGCGCGGCGCCAAGTGGGAAAGGGTGGTTTTGAGACTGAAGGCAGCAGGAAAGCCTGCAGCCCCCAGGTGTGTGGGGCTACGCAAGCGGTTCCCAAAGAGCTTTAGAACAAGGCATAGTTTTCCCTGCTGGCTCTTTGGGCGTGGGACCAATCTCCAGACAGATGGCCATTTTTGTGCCTGGCGCGGCGCCAAGTGGGAAAGGGTGGTTTTGAGGCTGAAGGCAGCAGGAAAGCCTGCAGCCCCCACGTGTGTGGGGCTACGCAAGCGGTTCCCAAAGAGCTTTAGAACAAGGCATAGTTTTCCCTGCTGGCTCTTTGGGCGTGGGACCAATCTCCAGACAGATGGCCATTTTTGGGCCTGGCGCGGCGCCAAGTGGGAAAGGGTGATTTTGAGGCTGAAGGCAGCAGGAAAGCCTGCAGCCCCCAGGTCTGTGGGGCTACGCAAGCGGTTCCCAAAGAGCTTTCGAACAAGGCATAGTTTTCCCTGCTGGCTCTTTGGGCGTGGGACCAATCTCCAGACCGATGGCCATTTTTGGCTTAGCGCGGCGCCAAGTGGGAAAGGGTGGTTTTGAGGCTGAAGGCAGCAGGAAAGCCTGCAGCCCCCAGGTGTGTGGGGCTACGCAAGCTGTTTCCAAAGAGCTTTAGAACAAGGCATAGTTTTCCCTGCTGGCTCTTTGGGCGTGGGACCAATCTCCAGAGGTATGGCCATTTTTGTTCCTAGCGCGGCGCCAAGTGGGAAAGGGTGGTTTTGAGGCTGAAGGCAGCAGGAAAGCCTGCAGCCCCCAGGTGTGTGGGGCTACGCAAGCGGTTCCCAAAGAGCTTTAGAACAAGGCATAGTTTTCCCTGCTGGCTCTTTGGGCGTTGGACCAATCTCCAGAGAGTTGGCCATTTTTGTGCCTGGCGCGGTGCCAAGTGGGAAAGGGTGGTTTTGAGGCTGAAGGCAGCAGGAAAGCCTGCAGCCCCCACGTGTGTGGGGCTACGCAAGCGGTTCCCAAAGAGCTTTAGAACAAGGCATAATTTTCCCTACTGGCTCTTTGGGCATTGGACCAATCTCCAGACAGTTGGCCATTTTTGGGCCTGGCGCGGCGCCAAGTGGGAAAGGGTGGTTTTGAGACTGAAGGCAGCAGGAAAGCCTGCAGCCCCCAGGTGTGTGGGGCTACGCAAGCGGTTCCCAAAGAGCTTTAGAACAAGGCATAGTTTTCCCTGCTGGCTCTTTGGGCGTGGGACCAATCTCCAGACAGATGGCCATTTTTGTGCCTAGCGCGGCGCCAAGTGGGAAAGGGTGGTTTTGAGGCTGAAGGCAGCAGGAAAGCCTGCAGCCCCCAGGTGTGTGGGGCTACGCAAGCGGTTCCCAAAGAGCTTTAGAACAAGGCATAGTTTTCCCTGCTGGCTCTTTGGGCGTGGGACCATTCCCCAGGGATGTGGCCATTTTTCTGCCTGGCACAGCACCAAGTGGGAAAGGGTGGTTTTGAGGCTGAAGGCAGCAGGAAAGCCTGCAGCCCCCAGGTCTGTGGGGCTATGCAAGCGGTTCCCAAAGAGCTTGAGAACAAGGCATAGTTTTCCCTGCTGGCTCTTTGGGCGTGGGACCAGTCTCCAGACATATGGCCATTTTTGGGCCTAGAGCGGCGCCAAGTGGGAAAGGGTGGTTTTGAGGCTGAAGGCAGCAGGAAAGCCTGCAGCCCACAGGTCTGTTTGGCTACGCAACTAGATATCTTTGTGCTCTAAATCTCCCAACAGCCAAATGTAATAGCAGCAAACATCTTGCTCTATGTCCCACATCCAGAGTTCCAAGAGAGAGCTAGCTTTCCCTGTCTTTGAGTACTGTTTTCACTGTCCCGGTTACGTCTTTGCTAACATTCTCTCAAGAGAGTTGAGCTCAAAAGCAAAGCACCTATCAAGACATATCTCCACATCGAAACTGCCAGCAGGGAAAGGTGGGGACTGTTCTTGGACTCGATAGGAACTGCTTCAAGTCACCTAATTATGTCTCTGCCTACTCTCGCCATAGAGCTAGGCGGAAAACCAACAAATAACAAACAGGGAAAGAGCCTGGAGGGAATTGTAGGGCTTGTTTCTCAGTGTCTCCAATAACGGCATTCAGTGTGCCACCAACTTTTTCTTCTACACCCTCGAGGAGTTCTCCTCAAAATCCATAAAGGTCTTGTTATACGTAAAACAACCAAAGGGCCAAAAGTGAATTGTATAGCTGTTCTCAGTGTCTCTGAGAATTGCTCTGATTATCCGTGTGACCTCTTTGCTAAGACTCTCCAGAGAGCCGTCCTCAAAACCAACACACATCTTGACATATCTCCCACACTGATCGCAGTGTCTCCAGGAACGGCATTCAGTGAGCCAGGAACTTTTCTGCCTACACTGTCCACTGAGTTGTCCTCAAAACCGATATATGTCCTGCTATATCTACTACATGGAAAGTGCCAAGAGAATAATGTAGAGCTTGCTCTCCCTGTCTTTGAGTACTGCTTTCTACTCTCCCGATTACCTCTTTGCTAACGTTCTCTTCAGAGCTGCAGTGAAACCAGGAACCATGTGGAGAGGGCACCCACACTGAAAATGTCTGGAAGGAACGTTGGGGCTTCTTCTCAGTGTCTCTGATGTCAGGTTTTACTGTCCCGGGAAAGTCTCTGCTAACACGCTGCAGAGCGCAGTGCCCAATATACAGAAACGTCTTGCGGTATCTCCTACAGGGAAAGTGCCAGGAGGGAATTGTGGAGTTTGGTCTCAGTGTCTCTGAGAATTGCTCTGATTATCCGTGTGACCTCTTTGCTAAGACTCTCCAGAGAGCCTTCCTCAAAACCAACACACATCTTGACATATCTCCCACACTGATCGCAGTGTCTCCAGGAACGGCATTCAGTGAGCCAGGAACTTTTCTGCCTACACTGTCCACTGAGTTGTCCTCAAAACCGATATATATCCTGCTATATCTACTACATGGAAAGTGCCAAGAGAATAATGTAGAGCTTGCTCTCCCTGTCTTTGAGTACTGCTTTCTACTCTCCCGGTTACCTCTTTGCTAACATTCTCTTCAGAGCTGCAGTGAAACCAGGAACCATGTGGAGAAGGCACCCACACTGAAAATGTCTGGAAGGAACGTTGGGGCTTCTTCTCAGTGTCTCTGATGTCAGGTTTTACTGTCCCGGGAAAGTCTCTGCTAACACGCTGCAGAGCGCCGTGCCCAATATACAGAAACGTCTTGCGGTATCTCCTACAGGGAAAGTGCCAGGAGGGAATTGTGGAGTTTGGTCTCAGTGTCTCTGAGAATTGCTCTGATTATCCGTGTGACCTCTTTGCTAAGACTCTCCAGAGAGCCTTCCTCAAAACCAACACACATCTTGACATATCTCCCACACTGATCGCAGTGTCTCCAGGAACGGCATTCAGTGAGCCAGGAACTTTTCTGCCTACAC
This sequence comes from Rissa tridactyla, assembly GCF_028500815.1. Taxonomy (NCBI): domain Eukaryota; kingdom Metazoa; phylum Chordata; class Aves; order Charadriiformes; family Laridae; genus Rissa; species Rissa tridactyla. The sequence goes on from NW_026529362.1 coordinate 397,994, forward strand.
TGTCTGGGGACGGTTCCTCAAAACCAATATACATCCTGCTATATCTCCCACATGGAAAATGCCAGGAGGGAGAAGTGGGGATTATGTTTAGACTTTCTCAGAACTGCTTCAAATCAACTGGATATCTTTGTGCTGTAAATCTCCCAATAGCCAAATGTAAAAGCAGCAAATATCTCGCTGTATGTCCCACATCCAAAGTGCCAAGAGAGAGCTTGCTCTCCCTGTCTTTGAGTACTCTTTTCACTGTCCCGATTACCTCTTTGCTAACATTCTCTTCAGAGCTGCAGTGAAACCAGGAACCATGTGGAGAAGGCACCCACACTGAAAATGACTGGAAGGAACGTTGGGGCTTCTTCTCAGTGTCTCTGATGTCAGGTTTTACTGTCCCGGGAAAGTCTCTGCTAACACGCTGCAGAGCGCCGTGCCCAATATACAGAAACGTCTTGCGGTATCTCCTACAGGGAAAGTGCCAGGAGGGAATTGTGGAGTTTGGTCTCAGTGTCTCTGAGAATTGCTCTGATTACCCGTGTGACCTCTTTGCTAAGTCTCTCCAGAGAGCCGTCCTCAAAACCAACACACATCTTGACATATCTCCCACATTGATCGCAGTGTCTCTCCAGGAACGGCATTCAGTGAGCCAGGAACTTTTCTGCCTACACTGTCTGGGGACGGTTCCTCAAAACCAATATACATCCTGCTATATCTTCCACATGGAAAATGCCAGGAGGGAGAAGTGGGGATTATGTTTTAGACTTTCTCAGAACTACTTCAAATCAACTAGATATGTTTGTGCTGTAAATCTCCCAGCAGCCAAACATAAAAGCAGCAAGGGACTGGCGCGGCGCCAAGTGGGAAAGGGTGGTTTTTTGAGGCTGAAGGCAGCAGGAAAGCCTGCAGCCCCCAGGTGTGTGGGGCTATGCAAGCGGTTCCAAAAGAGCTATAGAACAAGGCATAGTTTTCCCTGCTGTCTCTTTGGGCTTGGGACCAATCTCCAGACCGATGGCCATTTTTGGCTTAGCGCGGCGCCAAGTGGGAAAGGGTGGTTTTGAGGCTGAAGGCAGCAGGAAAGCCTGCAGCCCCCAGGTGTGTGGGGCTACGCAAGCTGTTTCCAAAGAGCTTTAGAACAAGGCATAGTTTTCCCTGCTGGCTCTTTGGCGTGGGACCAATCTCCAGAGGTATGGCCATTTTTGTTCCTAGCGCGGCGCCAAGTGGGAAAGGGTGGTTTTGAGGCTGAAGGCAGCAGGAAAGCCTGCAGCCCCCAGGTGTGTGGGGCTACGCAAGCGGTTCCCAAAGAGCTTTAGAACAAGGCATAGTTTTCCCTGCTGGCTCTTTGGGCGTTGGACCAATCTCCAGAGAGTTGGCCATTTTTGTGCCTGGCGCGGTGCCAAGTGGGAAAGGGTGGTTTTGAGGCTGAAGGCAGCAGGAAAGCCTGCAGCCCCCACGTGTGTGGGGCTACGCAAGCGGTTCCCAAAGAGCTTTAGAACAAGGCATAATTTTCCCTACTGGCTCTTTGGGCATTGGACCAATCTCCAGACAGTTGGCCATTTTTGGGCCTGGCGCGGCGCCAAGTGGGAAAGGGTGGTTTTGAGACTGAAGGCAGCAGGAAAGCCTGCAGCCCCCAGGTGTGTGGGGCTACGCAAGCGGTTCCCAAAGAGCTTTAGAACAAGGCATAGTTTTCCCTGCTGGCTCTTTGGGCGTGGGACCAATCTCCAGACAGATGGCCATTTTTGTGCCTAGCGCGGCGCCAAGTGGGAAAGGGTGGTTTTGAGGCTGAAGGCAGCAGGAAAGCCTGCAGCCCCCAGGTGTGTGGGGGCTACGCAAGCGGTTCCCAAAGAGCTTTAGAACAAGGCATAGTTTTCCCTGCTGGCTCTTTGGGCGTGGGACCATTCCCCAGGGATGTGGCCATTTTTCTGCCTGGCACAGCACCAAGTGGGAAAGGGTGGTTTTTGAGGCTGAAGGCAGCAGGAAAGCCTGCAGCCCCCAGGTCTGTGGGGCTATGCAAGCGGTTCCCAAAGAGCTTGAGAACAAGGCATAGTTTTCCCTGCTGGCTCTTTGGGCGTGGGACCAGTCTCCAGACATATGGCCATTTTTGGGCCTAGAGCGGCGCCAAGTGGGGAAAGGGTGGTTTTGAGGCTGAAGGCAGCAGGAAAGCCTGCAGCCCACAGGTCTGTTTGGCTACGCAACTAGATATCTTTGTGCTCTAAATCTCCCACAGCCAAATGTAATAGCAGCAAACATCTTGCTCTATGTCCCACATCCAGAGTTCCAAGAGGAGAGCTAGCTTTCCCTGTCTTTGAGTACTGTTTTCACTGTCCCGGTTACGTCTTTGCTAACATTCTCTCAAGAGAGTTGAGCTCAAAAGCAAAGCACCTATCAAGACATATCTCCACATCGAAACTGCCAGCAGGGAAAGGTGGGGACTGTTCTTGGACTCGATAGGAACTGCTTCAAGTCACCTAATTATGTC